>NW_019246038.1:42411-63016 GCF_002742605.1 Olea europaea var. sylvestris
ACAGACATTAAACAAATTTGCAGTAGATATGATGGTCAAACCGGGATTCATTGTGCCAGAAAAAATAAGGGAAAGTACAAGATTTTATCCTTACTTTAAAGTAAGTGATGAAATAAGATTTATTATAATTTTTATTTTATGTTTTCATTAGTGTTCTCGTGAATTCTTTGTACTGTTTTATTATTTTTAGGATTGTATTGGAGCTATTGATGGTACCCATATTCCAGTAATGGTAATTGAACGTGATACAAGCAGTTATAGAAATCATCACGAAACAATTTCTCAGAATGTTTTGGTCGCTTGTAACTTTGATTTAGAATTTATATACGTGATTAGTGGGTGAAAGGGATCAGCACATGATTCTAAAGTGTTGAATGATGCTTTAACAAGGAGAAATGGACTTAAAGTGCCACAAGGTACGACTTTGTTATTTCATTTTTTTCTTTTATCTTATTGTTTCGTAATTACTTATTAACTTTACAAGTATTTTATATTCAGGTAAATATTTTTGGGAGACTGTGAATTTCCAAATCGACGTCAGTTTTTAACTCCTTTTTGAGGTGTCCGTTATCATCTTCAAGATTTTGCTGGTCAAGGTCGTGATCCTGAAAATACAAAAGAGTTGTTTAATCTTTGTCATGCTTCCTTGAGGAACGTATTTGAGAGAATATTTGGTATATTTAAATCAAAATTCACAATTTTCAAAACAGTTCCTCCATTTCCATATCGTACACAAGCCGAACTTGTATTAGCTTGTATAGGATTACACAATTTTCTCTGGAAAGAATGTCGGTTCGATGAATTTCCAATCGCACCCGATAACGAAGATTCTTCATCTTTTTCGATTAATGAGGGGAAAGACTTTTGACCATTTTTTGAGAGTCAAGAACAAGAAAGAGAAAATGCTAATGCATGAATGGCTTCTCTAGCAGCGAACATGTGGAATGATGTTGAAAATGTTTGATTTTTTTTTTGTTGATCATTATTAAAATACTATTTTTTTTAAATATTTTTATTATTTGTTAATCTACTTGATATAAGAAGAAAAAGTACTTTATGTTTGGCGAAATATTTGTTATTTTTTTTTGGGAAAAAATTGATATGAAAAATACGATTTATTACTTTACATTTTCAATTATATGAGTTGTGGACGATTTGAATATATAAGAAGTTGTTAAACATATTACATTATATATGTTTAATATATTCTTTTAATAAATATAAAAAGTCTTCAAAAGTCTTTAAAAGTCTCTAGGAAAAGTCTCCACAAAAAATTCAGGAAAAACTTTTATTAATTCTTACCAAATCTATAGAAATCACTTAAAACTCCACAAAGTCCACAAAAGTCACTAAATTTAAAAAGTCTCCAAAAGAGTTTCAATTGAATATACCCTCATTAGTTTTACTTCATTTGTAAATTATGTTCTGGGTTGAAGGGAGAATGCTAATCTCACTAGATTTCGTCTCTCATTGTACAAGGTAGTGGTTGCAGATTTTATTGGCGACTGTATTTCTTACGCGGTTCAGCACAAAGTTGAGAACGTGCTTGTATAATCGATAGTCTTGTGTTTTTAACAAATTTGTTGCATGCTGCTTCTCAATAAGAACTTTGCATTTAACTAATGCTACTTGTTTTAGTATAGAGTTACCAAAATCACTCTCATTCCACGAATAAAAACTTCGTGTTTTCTGACGAAAATTGTCATTTCTCAGAGCCTCCAAATCTTGAGACATTGGTTTTGAACAAATGTTTGATTAGGTGTCGGACCAACTTAAGCTATTGGATATGAATTGTCCAAACCTTGACTTTTAAGGGGGAGTTCTTGTGTTTAGATAAAGTTTGCCTTGAGTTACGTTGTCCAATTGCATTCAAGGCATTTATAGATGAGAAGTTAATAGGGGCTCGAAGTTTTATTCATATACTTGGCCAGCTACGCAGAATGAAATCTATCTTCCTATCAATAAAGACCATTCAAATAATTATAATTCAATTATCTAGTTTTGTCTTTCATCACATGACAGTTCGATTGCTAGCTAATATGCTATTGAACAAGCAATTTATTGTTGATGAAACCTTTATTCTTCGAATAACATTTAATTACTGAGTTCGAGTTTATAGCAAAAAAGGGGGAGGACAAAATGAATCTTTTTCTTGAATGACTTCTTTTGTTCTAATCCACCATAGGGCTACTAGTGATTCCATTTTTGTGTACTTTTTAATGTTTGAAAGAGGATTTGACACTATCTAGTGGTAATTCGATGCTCACAAAATAAAAGAGAGAGATTACAAATTAATAGAGTTTTATGGCTGATAACTAACATTTTTTGTATTTCTGACTGTGCATAGGCTCTATATTTCATTCCGAATTTGAGTGGTGGACCTTCTATTTTGAAATTTTAAGCTATATAAAGTTCACTGTGGTGGATAAATACATAGAGAAAGCTCAATGTTGATACGGTTGAGAATTTGCTGAAGCGATCCAAAATTAAGTTTCTATTATTCTGTCTTTTCTAAGGTGGTATAGTGCAAGTCTTGGTATTACTTTTTCAAAATTCATTAATGTTATACTTTTATCTATTAGATAGTCGTCGGACCAGGTTGGATATTATAAATTATTTCGAGCATAAATTTTTGAGAATTAAAGTGTCTATTTTGTGTTGAAATGGACATAAAACGTGCTACTTTGGGGGGAACAAAATGGCAGTTTATGGTACGAATTTTTTTCTCCTTTTCCCTTTTTTTTGGGCATAAACGAAGGTGAGCATGAACAACATATTTGTGCATATTCGTTTAACTTTGAACAAATTCGAGAATAGAATTCCCATCGAGAAAATTTGAAGCCTACATTGTGCTAATCACAAGACTGGCGGACATAGACAAGTGATTCCACAATCTTTCCTTGAGAAATTATGAGTGTTGATTTCCATTTTTCTATTAATTTTTCAATGAACCTTTCTCGTGGATCTCTGTGTTGATCCCAAAGGCAATGCAAAATCGAAATTTAAATACAATAATGAAATATTTAAGATCGCACCACGAAAACAAGATTAAAAAAAAAAAAAACTCAGCAGAGGAACGATAAAATTTATTAAACCGACAATATGGAGAAAATAATACAGGATAACAATAATGTTTCATCTAAAACTGACAAAGGAGTCTCTAATTTATAGGTCATGTCCATAAACCTAATGAAGTCTTAAAAGGTAAGAAAATATATTAGAATTAGATTAAATCGCTTTAAAGGAAAAAAATCTTGGATGTAATTTGATTTCTTTCCAAATCTAAGCCAAACATGATCTTCCAAAATTTCAATCCAATTTTGAAGCATTAAACCTAACAATTTCCACCTTGACTCAAAATTTTGATGCAATGAACGAAACTCCAAAATTTCAAATCCGTTTGCTTCGAAATGAACTGACCAATCTCCTCAACACATTAACCAAAATCTTCATCACCAAATCATCGTCCTCTGCATGGCGTCCACAAGCAACACTCAAACCCAAATCCTAGGTTCCCAAATTTCCACCAATGAATTTCTATTGACCAAATAGGATCGAACCAACCCTGTAGCAGAAACCATACCATATGCTAGATTAGAAAGCCCCTTGCTAGAACTGTTACCTTCAACGTTCCCTAAAACATTCCAGACATTATTGACACCACCGCACCTACGCTCCATGAGTCCAACACTAGCAACTGAACATAGTGTTGACTTATGGTTGAAATATTTTGATCATAACAAACAAGATTAATATTGTTTCTAACAATTTATTTTGAGTAATGATAGTTCAATATTAAAATCAATTAAGCACTAAGTACTCAAGTCAAATCATTCGAGACGAAGAAAGATGAAGAGCACGAGAGACAGCATCAAAGAAAAAGGTCAAGATTGAAGTCACACATTCAAGAATTTAAGAGTCAAACTTCGGAGGAAGATCAAAGCTTTGATTTCTTAGGCAAAATGTAAAGGTACTAACACTTTGATATATGGCAATGAATGGTTAAACTCAAAATCCTTCTATGCATCAAAAACAATTTTTGTGCACTAAAAGTCATTCCAATGCAACGTTTTGATCAAATATAAAAATGACTTTTAAAAGTGATATTTGGATTTTAAAAAACATTTTTATCATGAAAAAATAGTTAAAAATATTTTCAAAGGTCCATGCACTTTAAAACTTTCATATCGGAACAAACGGGGCCAAAACGTAAAAACACCGCGTTGTCGGGGCGGTCAACCGCCCAGAGAGGCGGTCAACCGGTTGTAGGAGGCGGTCGATCGGACACCCTCCAACGGTCCAAAATTTCACCGTTCTGACTTTTGATTTTTGTTGTACAAACGGTTATATTGATCTTCCGGACGAGAGGCGGTCGACCGGACTAGTCTTCCGCAAATACAGATTTTTTCTCGTTTTTTGAACTCTATAAATATCCTCGCTCTTTCCATTCTTCACAAGATTTCCAAATAAATCAAAGTGAGATATTTTTGGTTTAAGAATTCTTTGGGCTTTCATTTGCATTTATTTCATTTGTTTCTTTATATCAAAAACTTTGATTGATTCAAACTCGTTAATCATCATTCTCATCAAAGTTTTCCATCTCTCTTTGTGTTTAATTTATTTATATCATTCTTAAAAGATTGGTATATTCTTGAAGAAGGTATTCACACTTACATTGCATAAATCTTTCTACTTCTTCATATTGAAAAACTTTGATTGTTGAATCAAATTTCTTGAATCATTTCCTCATCAAAGTTTTTCATATCTCTTTGTGTTCAACTTATTTATATCAATTTTCAAAGAGCGATATATTCTTGAAAAAGTTCTTTGCACTTATATTGCATAAATTTTTCAACTTCTTCATATTGAAAACTTTGATTGATTGAATCAAATTTGTAAAATTATCATATTCATCAAACTTTCTCATTTCTCTCTTAGTACTTGATTTATTATAATCATTTATTAAAAGAGAGAGATTTTTTGAGAAGATTATTTGAATTTACATTGCATTTAATTCTCCTTCATCTTCTCATTGAAATACTTTGATTAGTTGAACTTAATTTTTCAATTGTAATTTTCATCATATTTTTCATTTAACACTTGAGCTATCATTTATTATTATTCATTAAAGTGTTAGCCTATCCTAGTACTCAATTTGTTTTGTATTATTTATCAAGAGAGGATTTGATTGTAAAATCACTTTAATAAAGTGTGGGTCATGTTGAGATCTTGGAAAGCTCAACATTGTGTAAGGATTGATGCTCCTTGTTGTAAGTCACCGTGTGGGTCGTGTTGAGGTCCTGTAAAGCTCAACTTTGTAAAGGATCAGTGCTCCTTGATTGTAAATCACCGGAAGCGTTGTAAATGGTTGGATTGCATCATAAGTCAATCAACAGAGTGAAAAGGTCTTGCTCGTGCTAGAGAGCTTGGTAACAAAGGACGTAGATCATTGCTTTGGATCGAACCTTCACAATTATATCGTTTGCATTCTCTCTCCCTTCTAATTATCGCTTTTATACTTGCGTTTATTATTTAAATTTATCAATTTAGTCTTTACTTGCTTTCTTATTTGTGCCTATTTGTTTAATTGACATATTTACTATCATATTAGTTTATATCTAGAATCAATTGTTGAAAAAGTTTTAAAAGCCAATTCACCCCCCTCTTGATTAGTCATTCCTAGACTTTCAATTGGTATCAGAGCTAGGTTCTCATTTTCAAAGATTTCACAATCTTGAGTAATGGTTAACCCAACTTTTCAAAATCTAGAGGGGTATTCTACAAACCGACCTCCTCTCTTTAATGGTACTAATTATAACTATTGGAAGGCGAGAATGACAATATTTATTCAATTAATAGATTATAATATTTGGAAAGTTATTGAATTTGGTCCATATGTGCCTAAAAAGGTTATTAAAGAGGATGGTAAACTGGATCAAATAATTTCTAAATCTAGAGAAGAATATACTGAAGTAGATAAACAAAAATTCTCTTTAAATGCTACAGCAAAAAATATACTTTATTGTGCTTTAGATAGGAATGAATTTAATCGTATTAGTACATGTGATTCCGCCCATGATATTAGGCATGATTTAGAAGTTACTCATGTTGGAACTAGCAAAGTGAAAGAAACTAAGATAAATCTCTTAGTTAAAGATTTTGAAAATTTCTTTATGAAAGAGAATGAACATATTGTTGATATGATTACTCACTTCACCAATATTGTTAATGACCTTAAAGGCTTTGATCGAAAATTTACTAATGGTGAACTTGTGAGTAAAATGCTTAGCTCTCTCTAAAATTATTGGAGCTCATTGAGAATGTTGATAGAAAACACCAAAGATATCAACACATATCCATTGGAAGAGCTCTATGGAACATTGATAACATATGAGCTAAATCGCACCAAAACAAAGGAGAAAACTATGAAAAACAAAGAAGAGGAAAGGCGCCAAATTGCATTCAAATCCGTAGTTGATAAAGGCAATTTAAGTGAAAGTATATATGATGAACTTAACGGCCTCTTCTTATCAAAAATAGGAGGAGTCTTCACAATAATTGGTGATTGCAAAGGAAAGAAGACAAGGGCGAAGGGAAAAGTAATAAAATTGTTTGTGGCAAACTCGATAACAAGAAAACCAAGTGCCCAAACAAGAAGAAAAGTATCAAGAAGAAGGCACTTCAAACGACATAGGATGAAAGTGATGAAAATGAAAGTCAAGAGGAAGTTGCCAACACATGCTTCATGGCCATTGAAAATGAGGTAAACAAAAATGATAATTCTTTATATGATGAACTATCTACCTCATTTGATGAACTTCTTGAGGACTTTGAAAAACTTGCTCTCAAACTCTTTACACTCAAAAGGAAAAATTCTTTATTGGAAAAAGAGGTAAAAAAAACTATTGGAAACTCGAAATGATTTTGAAAAAGAAAAAGTTAATTATGATTATTTAATTAAGGGGAATTCTTTTTTAAAAGAAAATATTTTAGATTTAACTCAAATAGTTCACAAATTTACTCGAGGCAAGAAACATTTTAATTTAATGCTTGGTGAAGAGAAATGTGTTTTTGATAAAAGAGGTGTTGGATACAAACCATGTTTAAAACAAAAATCTTTTAAAAATTTCTTTGTTAAAACTTCTACTTCATCCATTTCAAATGTGACATGTAATTTTTGCAATAAAAATGGACATATATCTTTTAATTGCTCATTTAAACAAAGGTTGCGTTTTGAAGGCAACTACAAGTGGATTCAAAAGTCCACAAACACTAACAACCAAGGACTCAAAGTTATATGGGTATCAAAGAACAAAAATTAAATTATTTTGTAGGTACCGAAGAAAATAAAGAGCAAACGGTCTTGAGTTAGTGGAGTTTTGAGCATGTGACCGGGAAACAAACTCTATTCTCAAAAAGAAACATTGGAGTTCATAATGAAAGAATTGGACGGTATGAACACTCCAAAGTGTTCATCAATCAAAATGACTGATCAAGATATATTCGTAAACTCATCAAGATATCAAGGTATGGTGGATTTTTTTTACCACTAGTTGACCGATTTTTTTTTGTGCTAATGTGCTATATTTCAATTTAATCGTAGAGAATAGCAACTTAGTACCGAAAAATGGATTTTTAGATATCTTAGTGGAACTAAGATATTAGATCTTTGGCATCCAAAGGCACCTACCTTGATTAGTTGGCCAATAGTTTTACTAAACTCATAGCTCTTGATAGACTTTCACATATTTGAAGAGGTTTGGAAACTTTAAAATTGAAATATGTGACTAATATGTTTATGCATTTCAAATTGAATGTGATCTATTATGTTTTGATATCAATTGTTCAATCTTATTTTCAAGCTTCAAAAAGAAGGATGTTGGTCTTGATGCTTTTGAAAATAATGTCAAAAGAAAAAATCATTAAAATTATTATTGATATTCTCCCATTTCCCTTTGTTGAAATATATTTTCTTCATAGATAACATTAAACTTATTTTTTTTTTATTTTTTTTGTCATGCGATAAATGTTATCATATCAAACTTGATTCTTCCCTATTAAGGATGCTATATCAAAAGGAGTGACGTTTATAGGAAGCCAAAATAAGGGTGTTTATGTCATTTGAAAGTGAAGAAAAACGTTTATTACATTTTAAAAATATACTTGATTGTGGCATAAGATTGGAGTCATGTTCGCATGGACCATCTTTCAAATATTTCCAAAAATTGTTTTTGTTAAAGATATGCCATATTTGAAATTTGAGAAAGAGTAAAATTTGTGACATATCAATTTGGAAAATAAGTGAAAAGTTCTTTCTAACTTAAGTTCTATCTTTGACTACAAAACAAGTTCAATTTCTTCACATGAATCATTTGGACCATCCAGAATCGCAAGCTCAAATGATAGGCATTACGCTTCGTCATTACTGATGACTATTCTAGATTTCTTGAACCCTATTTTTGAACCTAATGCATGAAACTTTGAATCATTTAAATATCTTTATAAAAAGGTTCAAAATGGAAAGAAATACACTACTATATGTTTGGAGTGATCATGATGAACAATTGGATAATGTTGATTTTGGTGATTTTTGCAAAATTGATGGCTATAAACATTACTTCTTGGCTCCTTGAACACCTTGACAAGATTGTGTTGTAGAAAGGAAGAATCACAAATCGCAAGAAATGACTAGGAAATTGTTTACTTAAAATTGTTTTGTTGCAAATGTTTTATCTTAAATATTAAGAAAAGTTGAGAATTATCAATAAATTTGAAACATGTGCCTAAATTGATTTTATACTAGATGTTCTCATATGATTGATTCTACATGCATGATTAGTTGGAATGTATATAAATTTTATCCAAATTATTATACTTTCGTCATTTCATCACTCTACTTCAATTAATATCTTTACCATAAAGTGATGATCATCCTCTTCTTTAAACTTGCATATATTTGGCACCTTGTGATTAATTGAGGGGGAATATATTACTTTTTTCTATGGTTGACTTAAAGTTTTGAGCTTATATGATATCCTCTTCCTATTTGCTAACTTTTTGAGATAGAGTTTAAAAAGCATTACATCTCTTACAAAAGATATGGGGAATAATGTGATATCTAAATATTCTCTATGGTCATGTTTTGATCTTAAATGTTATATCTTTTTACTTATGCCAAAAGGGGGAAATGTAGTGAGATGATTATGCATACTTTGAATTGAAAATATAATATGCCTAGAGTATATGAACAAAAGGAAAAAGAGTAAATGTATGCTTTAAATATATGGTTATTGATTTGTAAAAGTTAGGGGGAATATAAACTATGTGAAAAATTTATAATGTATATTCATTTATCAACTTGATATAGATTGTTTGTTTTTACCTTGCAAATCATCTTGTTTGTCACAATCAAAAAGGGGGAAATTGTAGACTTATGGTTGATTTCATCCACAATGTTTTGATCATAACAAACAAGATTAATATTGTTTCTAACAATTTATTTTGAGTAATGATAGTTCAATGTTAAAATCAATTAAGCACTAAGTGCTCAAGTCAAATCATTCGAGACGAAGAAAGATGAAGAGCACGAGAGACGGCATCAAAGAAAAAGGTCAAGATTGAAGTCACACATTCAAGAATTTAAGAGTAAAACTTCGGAGGAAGATCAAAGCTTTGATTTCTTAGGCAAAATATAAAGGTACTAACACTTTGATATACGGCAATGAATGGTTAAGCACAAAATCCTTCTATGCATAAAAAACAAATTTTGTGCACTAAAAGTCATTAACGTTTTGATCAAATATAAAAATGACTTTTAAAAGTGATATTTGGACTTTAAAAAAACATTTTTATCATGAAAAAATAGTTAAAATTATTTTCAAAGGTCCATGCACTTTAAAACTTTCTTATCGGAACAAACGGGAGCCAAAACATAAAAACACCGCGCTGCCGGGGCGGTGAACCGCCCAGAGAGGTGGTCAACCGACCGTAGGAGGCGGTCGACCAGACACCCTCCAACGGTCCAAAATTTGACTGTTCTAACTTCTGATTTTTGCTGTACAAATGGGTATATTGATCTTCTGGACGAGAGACGGTCGATCGGACTAGTCTTCCGCAAATACAGATTTTTTCTCATTTTTTGAACTCTATAAATATCCTCACTCATTCCATTCTTCACAAGATTTCCAAGTAAATCAAAGTGAGATATTTTTGATTTAAGAATTCTTTGAGCTTTCATTTGCATTCATTTCATTTGTTTCTTTATATCAAAAATTTTGATTGATTCAAACTCCTTAATCATCATTCTCATCAAAGTTATCCATCTCTCTTTGTGTTTAATTAATTTATATCATTCTTAAAATAGTGGTATATTCTTGAAGAAGGTATTCACACTTACACTGCACAAATCTTTCTACTTCTTCATATTGAAAAACTTTGATTGTTGAATCAAATTTCTTGAATCATTTCCTCATCAAAGTTTTTCATATCTCTTCGTGTTCAACTTATTTATATCAATTTTCAAAGAGAGAGATATTTTTGAAGAAGTTCTTTGCACTTATAATGCATAAATTTTTCAACTTCTTCATATCGAAAACTTTGATTGATTGAATCAAATTTGTAAAATTATCATATTCATCAAAGTTTCTCATTTCTTTCTTAATACTTGATTTATTATAATCATTTATTAAAAGAGAGAGATTTTTTGAGAAGATTAATTGAATTTACATTTCATTTAATTCTCCTTCATCATCTTATTGAAATACTTTGATTAGTTGAACTTAATTTTTCAGTTGTCATTTTCGTCATAGTTTTTCATCTAACACTTGAGCTATTATTTGTTATTATTCATTAAAGTGTTAGCCTCTCCTAATACTTAATTTGTTTTGTATTATTTATCAAGGGAGGATTTCATTGTAAAATTACTTTGATAAAGTGTGGGTCATGTTGAGATCCCGAAAAGCTCAACATTGTGTAAAGATTGGTGTTCCTTGTTGTAAGTCACTGTGTGGGTCGTGTTAAGGTCATGTAAAGCTCAACTTTGTAAAGGATCGGTGCTCCTTATTTGTAAGTCACTGGAAGCATTGTAATGGGTTGGATTGCACCATAAGTCAATCAACATAGTGAAAATGCCTTGTTTATGCTGGAGAGTTTGGTAACGAAGGACGTAGATCATTGCTTTGGATCGAACCTCCACAATTATATCGTTTGCATTCTCTCTCCCTTTTAATTATCGCTTTTATACTTGCATTTATTATTTAAATTTATTAATTTAGTCTTTACTTGCTTTCTTATTCGTGCCTATTTGTTTAATTGACATATTTACTATCATATTGTTTTATATCTAGAATCAATTTTTGAAAAAGTTTTACAAACTAATTCACCCCCCCTCTTGGTTAGTCATTTCTGGATTTTCACATAGTGTATCCGCCGAAATTGGTGGCAAAGCGAAATCACCTTCGCTCTTCCTAACAGTGTTCTTAACCAACTCAGAGCTAGTCATAAGAGGTACTGTACCAAACTGAACTTTCACCACGGTACTGAACTTGTCCAAATGTCTCTTAACTGCTTCTGTGTTCCCCTGTAAGATGTACAACTGAAACTTCTTCCGTCCCTCCAGTACAACTCAGAAACCCCTTCGGACCTTCAAAACTCCACCTCTACCAGAGAATTTACACCCTTTTGCATCTAAGGTACTCAGTGATATGAGATTCTTTGTCAAGTCTGGAACATGGCCAACCTAATCAAGTGTCCTCACTGTCCTATTTTGTAGCCTCAATCTAACCCGACCATTTCCCGCAACCCGATAAGATTGGTTGTTTCCCATGACAACTCCACCTTGCTTCACCGTCTCATATGTTTGATACAAAGCCCTATTTGGACACATATGATACGAACATGCAGAATCCAGAATACACAACCCATGTTTGGATTCCTCATCAGATACTGCCATCATTACATAGCTATCATCCAAAAAATTCTCAACAATGTTAGTCTCATTACCTGATTGCCCCGCATGATTTGCATGTAAATCACCTTTACCCTGCAACTTATCGCAGTCTTTTTTAATGTGTCATTTTCTCTTGCAGTAATAACAATACACATTGCTGTACCTCACCTTCGATCTATCCCTTCGTCAATCACCATGAGTAACCAGAGCATTTCCACCCCTAGATGTAGAATCTCCAACCAACAGCTCCATCTTCTCCTTTGAGAACAGGGCATCATATACCTTCTTAATGGTCAACGTGTCATGACTATACAATATAGTAATACGAAACGACGAAAAAGAACTGGGTAGTGAACACAATAGAATCAAGGCCAGGTTTTTTTCATCATATTTTACCTCCAATGTCTCCAAATCTGCAATAATCTCCTTGAACACGGAAGATGGTCCTGTAGTGACCCTCCTTCCACCATGCAATGGGAATACAACTTCTGCTTTAGAGTCAGTTTGCTCTTCAGACTTCTTGTCATGTACAACTGCTCCAGCTTGATCTACAAAGCAGCCGCCATCTTCTCCTTCAAGACATCCTGCAGAATATTGTTGGATAAGTGAAGATGAATCTACGCTAGAGCCTTTCGATCCCTCCGTTGTTTTTCTTCCACGAACAAATTTGCTGGCATCCTCTCAAAATCTAACAAAACATCGTCAAAATCCATCTGCGTCAACATAGCCCTCACCTTTACTTGCCACAGCAAAAATCTTGTATTGCGATCCAACGGTGGAATTTTATATTTCAACGAATTCATCCTTGAAAAATCTCAATCAAATCACGAAGAACCTGCAACCCATGCTCTGATACCATTTGTTGATCCCAAAGGCAACACAAGATTAAGATTTAATGATAATAATGAAATATTCAAAGTCGCACCATGAAAACAAGATTAAAGTAAAGTAAAAAAAAAAGATAAACTAAGTAGAAGAACGATGAAATTTATTAAACCGACAATATGGAGAGAATAATACAGGACAACAATAATGCTTCATGTAAAACTGACAAATAAGTATCTAATTTATAGGCCACGTCCATAAATCTAATGGAGCCCTAAAAGGTAAGAAAATATATTAGAATTAGGTTAAACCGCGTAAAAGGAAAAAATCTTGGATGTAATTTGATTTCTTTCCAAATTCAAGCCAAACATGATCTTCCAAGATTTCAACCCAATTTTGAGGCATTAAACCTAACAATCTCACCTTGACTCAAAATTTTCGATGCAACGAACGAAACTCCAAAATTTCAAATCCATTTACTTTGAAATGAACTGACCAATCTCCTCAACAGAGTAACCAAAATCTCTATCAACAAATCATCATCCTCTGTACGACATTCACAAGCGACACCCAAACCCAAATCCTAGGTTCCCAAAGTTCCACCAATGAATTACTGTTGATCAAATAGGATCGAAGCAATCCGGTAGCAGAAACCATACCATATGTTGGATCAGAAGGCCCCTTGCTAGACTTGTCACCTTCAACGTCTCCTAAAGCATTCCAGGCATTATTGACACCACCATACCTACGCTCCATGAGTCCAACCCTAGAAACTGCACATGGTGAATCCGTCGAAATTAATGGCAAAGTGAAATCATCAATGCTCTCCCTGATAGTGTTCTTAACCAACTCAGAGCTGGCCACAAGAGGTATTGTACCAAACTGAACTTCCACCACAGTACTGAATTTGTCCAAATGTCTCTTAACTGCTTCTGCATTCCCTTGTAAGATGTACAACTGAGATTTCTTCTGTCCCTCCAGTAGAACTCGAAAACCCCTTCGGACCTTCAAGACTCCACCTCTACCAGAGAATTTATACCCTTTTGCATCCAAGGTACTCGGTGATATGAGATTCTTTGTCAAGCATGGAACATGGCCAACCTAATCAAGTGTCCTTACTGTCCTATCTTGTAGCCTCAATCTAACCCGACCAATTCCTTTAACCCGATAAGATTGGTTGTTTCTCATGACAACTCCACCTTGCTTCACCATCTCATATGTCTGAAACAAAACCCTATTGGGACACATATGATACGAACATGCAAAATCCAGAATCCACTCTCCAGATTTAGATTCCTTGTCAAATACAGCCAACATTACATCTCCATCATCCGAAAAATTCTCAACAATGTTAGTCTCATTACCTGATTGCCCCGCATGATTTGCATGTAAATCACCTTTACCCTGCAACTTGTCGCAATCTTTTTTAATGTGTCCTTTCTTCTTACAGTAATAACAATACACATTGTTGTACCTCACCTTCAATCTACCCCTCTGTCGATCACCATGAGTAACCAGAGCATCCCCACCCCTAGATGTAGAATCTCCAACCAACAGCTCCATCTTCTCCTTTGAGAACAGGGCGTCATATACCTCCTCAATGGTCAGCGTGTCATGACTATACAATATAGTATTATGAAACGACGAAAAAGAACAGGATAACGAACACAACAGGATCAAGGCCAGATCCTTTTCATCATATTTTAACTCCAATGTCTCCAAATCTACAACAATCTCCTTGAACACAGCAAGATGGTCCTGTAGTGACCCTCCTTCCACTATGCAATGGAAATATAGCTTCTACTTTAGAGTCAGTTTGCTCGTCAGACTTTTTGTCATGTACAACTGCTCCAACTTGAGCCACAAAGCAGCCGTTATCTTCTCCTTCAAGACATCATACAGAATATTGTTGGATAAGTGAAGATGAATCTGCGCTAGAGCCTTTCGATCCCTCCGTTGTTTCTCCTCCAAAGACAAATTTGCAGGCATCCTCTCAAAACCCAGCAAAACATCGTCAAGATCCATTTGCTTCAATACAGCCCTTACCTTTACTTGCCATAGCGAAAATCTTGTATTGCGATCCAACAGTGAAATTTCATATTTCAACTAATTCATCCTTGAAAAATCTCAACAAAATCATGAAGAACCTACAACTCATGCTCTGATACCACTTGTTGATCCCCAAAGGCAATGCAAGATTGAAATTTAATGATAATAATGAAATATTTAAGATCACACCATGAAAATAAGACTAAAGTAAAGTAAAAAAAAAAAAAGAAACTAAGCAAAGGAACGATAAAATTTATTAAATCGACAATATGGGGAGAATAATAAGGACAATAATAATACTTCATCTAAAACTGACAAATGATTATCTAATTTATAGGCCACGTCCATAAATCTAATGGAATCCTAAAAGGTAAGAAAATATATTAGAATTAGGTTAAACCGCGTAAAAGGAAAAAATATTGGATGTAATTTGATTTCTTTCCAAATTCAAGCCAAACATGATCTTCCAAGAATTCAACTCAATTTTGAGGCATTAAACCTAACACTTCAGACAATGGTTTTAATGCTGAAATTACCAAGAAAAGATTTGGTCTTCTTCTGTCTTGTCTTCCATGCACTTGCACGATACATGAACACATGCATACGTGCACAAGTAAGCATTCTACAAGTACAAGAAGGCATGGCTTGTGCTATTGGGAACGTTGTGCTTAAATTCTAGATAACTCCAGGGGCACAAAAGTCTTGGTCCTTGAATAACCAAAAAGTGAGCGTGAAAAAAGGAAGGGAAGCAGATGAAGTTACTGCTTGCATAAAAATCATATATTTTGATTTCAAGAATATTGGATAAAAAAGAAGAGGCATCGTGGAATAAAAAAATATTGGAATGCCTGGATGTATAAAAGAGTGTCTCATTTATGAAGAATGGTCAAATTTGAAGAATATATATAGAGAAATTTTTTGCACATTCCCTCGTGACATCTATAGTACAGTATCATGGTTCTCCCTAAAGTACACAATCATCTATCTTTATCATGTTACATATAATCTCATCTTTGTAGTACTTTCCAATAAAAAGTGAAATTTACATACCTCCATAATTTGAACTTCTTTTAACTTTTGAAGTTTGATAGCAAGATGATTATTTTTAAGTTTTCACGAATGCTTTTGATACCAACTTCTCCCTACTCTCATGGTTTATTATTACGTTTTATACTTTTATTGTTGATGGTGCATCGTGCTCTAAAATTCTTATTGTGTTTCAAATTGAACTCTTTTATATATTCCTGATAGACCTTCGCAGAATCTTTGATACCTTTTGTGTATTCAAACTTAGTTGGGACTCGAAGAAACACTTTGGCCACCTGTTTGCCATATTTTAGATTTGTCGAAGTAACCTACATTCATATCAATTAAAACTCTACAAATTCTTGTTAGCTACATCTCCAAACATATCCATCATTTGTTCCAAATTTTCGATCAAGGTTGATTTTGCATTATTCTGATTATGCATACCATTACCACCATAAAAATAGCCATCAGCTAAAGGAAAATATTGCTTTGATACAAATTTTGGTGCGGAATTGGAGTTCTTAAAATAATAATAAAAGTTAAAAGCAAGAATTATGTATTTAAATTGATTATTAAAAAATGTACAAAACCTTTGTATATATAGTTAAGATTATTCCATAATTTTACTAATATAAGGAAACTAAACTAAATCCTAATCAAAGACAAAATAGAAATAATATTCTAATCAATAAAGAAAAAGAAATCCTATTTTAAATAAAAAAAAAAAGAAGAGAAGGAGATAAGTTACAACTAGAAATCTTATTGTAAGTAACTAACTTTCATCCTATTTATAATAAAATTGTTCTACGTCACAATGTTAAAAGGTTCGGAATATATATGACATAAACGGAAGGTTGGGGACATGTTTCCACACTTATTAAAGGCTAGGGATTCCTAAAGTACTTTTACTAAGAAGATACCCAAAACAAATAATACAACGGAAGAACTCCCCTTTAGATCTCGGCATTAGATCAATCAACAAATCCCCAATATGTTGCTACTTCAATTCATCAATATTGTGCACATTTGGGATTTGGCCTGTTATTCGTAGCAAAAGACCTTTTAAATTTTCGACGATCCCAATTCCCAAAAAAACATGGAGACAAGAGAAAACAAGAGGATGAGAAATCAAGAATCATTGGATAGAGAAAAACAAGAAGAAATTGATTCTGATAAATTAGGCAGTTTACCTGACAGTATATTGACTCATATACTTTCTTTGATTGATACGAGGACCGCTGTCCAAACATCAGTGCTGTCCAAACGCTACAGATTTCTGTGGACTTCATTGCCAAGTCTCAATTTTTACTATTTTGGCCAATCCCGACTTAATTTTACTTCATTAGTTGATCATGTTTTGGGCTGCAGGGACGATACTAATTTGACTGGGTTTCGCCTTTCCTTGTACAAGGAAGTTGCCGCAGGTTGTATTAGCGACTGTATTTCTTACGCGGTTCGTCACAAAGTGCAGAATCTCAGCGTACGTGCGTACACAAAACATAGTCTTATCACGTTGACTAACTTGTTCAATGCTTCTTCATCGTTAAGAACTTTGCGTCTGACTAATGCGACTTCTTGTAATATCGAGTTACCAAAGTCAGTCTCTTTGCCGGAATTAAAAGTTCTTATGCTGAAAAATTTTGAGTTTTCGAGTCAAAATTACAATGCGGATATTTTATTTGGGTGTCCAAATCTTGAGACGTTGATTCTGAACAAGTGTTTGATTAGGAAACGGGACTACCTTAAGGCATTGAATGTGAATTGTCCGAACCTTAAGCATCTCGAGATAAGGTATTGGAGGAGTGTTTGGGAACATTTTGATGAATATGTGATCAATGTGACTGCACCTAAACTTGTTTCTTTTAAGTTCCAAGGTCATCTCATGAGAGTGAATTTTAAGAGGAATTTGTTATGTTTAGATACAGTTTGTGCGGATCTATGTTATCCGACTGCATGCAAGACAGTTAATGTGAGCCATAGAAGGCGGAGGACGGCTCAAAGTTTTATTTATATGCTTGGCCGGCTATGTAATGTGAAGTCTTTGTTCGTATCATTGAAGACCATCGAGGTACTTGAAATTTTTTCTTTATTTGCTTCGACTGCCTAAAAGTGAAATGGAGTATAGCTGGATTCTATTAAATCTTGTTTGTTTTTCGATGTGTAAAATATTCGTTGAACAAGCAAGTTTACAATTGATGAACCCTTTAATATTGAAGTGAAAATCAATCTTTTTACCAAAGAACTTCTTTTGTTCTAATCCACCATTGCCAATGGTTCCATTTTGTGGTGTTTTCAATGTTGAAAAGAGTAACATTATACTTCAATTGTGATAAACAATTCTGATAACTAACTTTTTGTATTTTTAAATGTGGCCAGGCTCTATCGTCCATTCCTAATTTTCGAAAATTTCCTATATCTTCTATATTTCGGAAATTAAGGTATATAAAGTTCACGGTGAAGGATAAATACACAGAGATGAATGCATCCATTGATACCGTTGCACAATTGTTGAAGCGAGCGAACACTAAGTTTCTGGTATTCAGTCTTACTAAGGTATGGTTCTATCTTGCAAACAGTAATATTTTTGAAATTCATTTACGTTTTACTCTGCTGAATAGCTATTGAATCAAGTACGATATGTGCTCCATTTCATATGCATTCTTTTCGTAAGTTTAGATGAACATGAACCATGAATTCAACAACGTAATTGTGCATAGTTGTACTAAACCTTAAAACAAACATTGTGCCGTTAAATTCTGCTGATGCCAATCAATTTGCAGGAGCAGATTCTCTCAATAAATTTGAAGCCTCCATCGATGAAATCCAGGCATAAGGATGCGAATCCGATCACGATACCAACACATCTGATGTCTCACATACTAGAAAGCTCTCCTAGTGCTGAAGTCTTAGTCATTGAATTACCAAAGGTACTTCTTTTTCAAATGGAGCGAGTGTAAAGCCGGGGAAGTGTATTAGTTTACTGATACCCCCAATTTTTTTGTATTTTGATTTCAGGCCGCATCAGATTAAAGGCGAGTAGGAAGAGGTATGTTGAGATAAACGGCATTTTGGAATGCAAGCATACATAGAAAAAAGTACGTCTACTTTTGGAAGAATAGTGTGTTTATGAAGAATATATGGAGGAACATAGATTCAGTTTGTGCACATTGCGAGGCCCGTATTTCATTTCAGAACCAAACTTTTGAGGTATTTCATAAATTTGAACACTACTCAAATGAAAACCAAGAATTTAGTGTTGAAGACCAGCCTGTTTAATCATAAGAATACGCCGCCTTCGACCAATCCAAGTGGTTATCCATGGAGAATCTCCCGAAACCATTCTGTAACCCCCGCTAGAGTACAATTTTCTAGCTCCATAATCATCTTCGTAGGCCCTTAAAACAAGATACTCAAAACCCCAAATTGCAGCAAGTATATCACAGGCTTTTAGCAATGTGGTGGCAACCTTTTGCCTTCTGTGATTTTTAGACATCATTCAGTAACAAATAAAAAACTTGCATTATAGTTATACTATTAATTTGAGAGAAATTCTTGCCTGAATTTACTTAGTACAGCAATTCCCGACACGTAAAGATATTCTTCTGCCCCCGGGAGGTGTTGAAGAACAGATTCTTCCCTCTGGACAGTGACATCGACTACTCCTACAAGCTCTTTCTGCAAATTACCTGTATCAGTTAAAGGCTCCGCGACCAAACACGCATACCTGTTCATCATAGAGATTTGTTTGTCGTTGAATTAACAGAATTTTCATACCATGAATTCTATAGAAAATGTCATACAATTAGCATAGAGAGGTAACATTATTAGCTAATTTACCTGTCTGATGCTGAGTTCCTAAGTCTGTAAAGAAGCCCTGAAAGCACTTCAGCCTGTATGCAGCATGAATTTGACCAAAAATATGTTAAAAATTAAAAAATCATCATATTTTATTCAAGAAAAGGAATTTGTACAGTGTTTCTTGAGTAAAATCATTACCTGGAAGAATTCTAAGAACATATCATTGAACAAAATGACAGGCTCGTGGAATGCTTCAGCTTGAACTTTGGCAACTTTCTTCATTTCTTCTTCTGTCTCAACCATTCTCCTCACTTGCCAATTGTTGTCTCTAACAAGACTCTCGTAATACATTCCTTGGAGGTCGAGCTTTCGAGCAGAGAACTCGGCTTGTTGATCAGAAGATGATGGTGATGAGGTTGAAGAAGTACAGCAACGTACAAACCTTCTATTTTTCTTGAATATTTGCCCGTCAAGCTCTGAATAGTGCTTTACATCTCTATATCCCCAATAGAGTTCGCTTTGTGACCCTTTGAAAACATTTGGTTGATTGGGATATTGCAAACGAGCCATACCCTGCTGAATTCTTGCTCAAGAAACACTATTTGATGTATAGCATGTGAAGCAAAATGCATGAACAATAGAGTCGTCGTCCTCGAACATGAGGTCAGAACCTGGAGTTGGGTCTGCGACTCTCACATACAACCTTTTAGTCGAGTCATCTCTTAAAGCGTATCAAGGCGATCTCGACTATTACCAAATTTTTTGTATACTATAAAAATTCATAATAATTTGTTAACAATGGGACAAGATGGAAAGATAAGATTATTATGATGCAAGTGGCTGTGCTTTTTCATCTCAAAATATTGAGGGCCCACTTCATTTTCCTACCCATAAATTTGTGACTTTTAGATTGAAGTCTGCAGGCTGACACGTGTCCTTGTTCAACGATATCTTCTT
>NW_019246038.1:72061-76620 GCF_002742605.1 Olea europaea var. sylvestris
TCTGAATCTGAATCTTTCCATGAATCTAAGTGATTCAAAGGATCATTAAGCTGTTTTTTGAATTCTAGTAGGGCCTGAGTTTCTACTGGTAAGCACATGAATGGCTGGACATGGAATGAGAAAATCGATATAAAAATTAAAATTTGGAGAAAAGGAGATTTTGGCTGGCTGGCCATTGAAAGCACTGGAAGGGGCAAAACAGTCATTTGACAAGAGGGAGACAAAGCCAGTGAGGACCTCCATTATTGCCATGGGTCTCCATCCTTTGGAATTACAGATGTAGCTGATAACAAACATTAGCAAACACAAACTTTGCATTTAATAAATGAAATTAAACAACTAAATATACTAATAGTTCATAATTCTACTGCTAGAAAATAAATCATTATGGATATGGAACTCTGTGTCCGCCAGAAGCATATACTGCTTTGATAATTATCATTTTATTTTCATATTTGCGTAGCAACAAGAACAAAGTAATTCTAATTTAAAATCCTTTTTGGTTAACATATTCTTACTGTAACAGAGAATTACTTTCTAAGCATCTTGTAAACCATAAGACTGACGTTAAGATGTCAAATTGTATCTAGTTGGGGATTAAACTTATGAAACAAGTCTCCCTATTAAGTTTTAACAACTCCAAGGAGAAAAACGAAAACTTATTGACCAAAAGAAGAAACCTTCTAAATCATTAAACTGGTTTGATAACATTAGTCCCGGGAAGAAAATTAAGACAAAACAGTGATGATGACAAAGCTCCAAAAGAGATTATTTTGAGCAGAAACACAGGAGGATGGTGAATTTTACTCATTTTTATGCACAATCATCTACTTATTCATCTATTTAACACAGAAAATTTACAAATTAATTGACATATACATGTTCCTTATACAAGAAAACACACAAAATACAGTAAAAAATTTAGAAGAAAAGTTGAAACGAAAAGAAGGGTTACCTGTAATTCTGATGATTGTAGAACTTTTAAGCTAATTATGAAAAGAAGTTTCCATTTCTAATCAGGATTAATGAAAAACGATACAAAGAAACCTGAGGGAGAATTCTTGGGATTTGAGGAGGTAATTATTTGTCTATAATTAAAGAATGCAGAAGTTAAAGTGGAAGAAAAATGATAAGATAAAAGACAAACCAAGGCCAGAATGAGAGAAGGATAAGGAAATGAATTACATAAAATTTATTTTGAAATTAGAAGAGAACAATATCTGAGATCACCTCTGTTTATGGAGGAGAAAAATGACAAAAAGGCTTTTAAAAACAGTTTTATGAACAGAAGTCCACAACTGCCAAAAAGCTTATACTTGATGATGATTTTTCTTTTCTTTTGATTAGAGAATGCAATACGTGGGGGATGGGATGGCCGGTTGAAAATAATTCAATTAGCACTACCAATTTAAAAGTAATTTTGAACCTTACTCTTATCCTTGTGTCGAATTTCTTAAGCACGTCTCATCATTCATAACGGATCATTGGAGTGTCTGAAAATTAATGCTCGCCACTCTTAATTTGTCTTGTTTCTCGACTTTTCACGTCAAAAGTCCATCTCAAGGGACTCGTGATAAAGATTTCCATCATCCCTATATTTTAGGCAATTATAATCTTATCAATGGTAATTTTTCAGTGCTGATTTAAAAATTTAAATTCTTACAAAGAGATCATGTTTATAGTGTGCAAGATTGTGCGAGTGACAGCAATGGGGACTGCTGGATGCAGAATGCAGGGGGCTCCATTGCCCATTGCTTGACCACAGTTAGTCCACACCAATTATTGATAGTGCTCAAACCAATGCCAATAATCAATTATCTAATGTAAAAATTGAGCTACCTAGTCCTCCCCGAAGATTAGATGAACTTTTTTCTTTGGGTGATGCTGCATGTACATATTGATGTACATACAAGTTTACACTGGAGCAACATATAATAAATTATGCCTGGGCTCTCCCGCCTATGAGGGGGTGTAAATCCGTGTGTACATCTTGAAGTGTACACATATCATTATTCTTTTTCTTTATTTTGAATGTAAGAGGGACCTATTATAGTGACACTAAAATTAAAATACATCCTCCTTATCATATTCGTGTCGACATGACTTGATTAAGTAGACGGTCGAATTTATTAGTCGATATTTGTCTCATATTTATTAATTGTTAAAAAATACTGAAGCCACTTTTTATATGTACATTTGTTTCAAAATATTTGAAATATTACGGTTTATCCACCACTCCTTTTATGTATTTATAATTTAGAGCATGTTTGGGAGTGATTTCGAGAATTGATTTTTTGACCGTTAGGAGAAAAGTGAGGTCCACCTGTGAGAGAAGAAGTCAAATATGACAGCTAGAATAGTGAAATAACGGTTAAAAAATCAATTTTTTGGGTGAAAAAATGGGGCCCAAACATTTTTTTTTTTCAAACAACGTATCATGAACAAAAAGGAAAAATCGGTTGTTTGCTGTTCATGTTCGATATTTGCACTTTGGGAAGAAATCGGTAGATTATATGATATATCTATGGACTAAATAATGGATATGGACCATGTAATATGGATATAGATTTAGGATTTGGACTTTTTGGTGCAAAAAATTAAGTTTTCAGCAAAAAAAAAAAAAAAATTTCCAGAAAACTGTGGGGTCATTTGACCCCACATGACCCCATGTGGGTCCGCCCATGACGGTAAACAAGTAATAACGTGTTTGACTACGAGATAACTAGTGAAAAATTCTTAATTAACTTGTGATTTTATTGGTAGGTAAGTATTATCTATCACCAAATTAAATTTAAAGTCGTTAATCCCCTGACTCAGAAAGTGAATAAGATAGATTAATAATCAACAATTAAAAAATTCAAGTTTTTTTAATTCCTTAATATTTTTTTACTCTACATATAATGACTCAATTAGGTCAAAGAAATAAGGAAAATCTTCGTTGATGCAAGGACTGACGTATTTGGTTCAATGATTATATTTTTTAATTTTGATTATAGTATATAGTTGTTAATTATTTGTTGTCTGAATTTAGAATAATTTATTGAGAACTGGCTATGAGGATCTTTGTCGAAGAAATATATCCAATAAGATATTAAGTAATGGCTTGATTTGCCTCCAGGGCACATCACCAAGTGGTAAAATGGGAGGGTGGAGAAATTCAACTTTGCTTGAAGCTGCTGCATCAAGGGTTCGAATCTTGAAATATGGATTTGGCTCTTGGGTAAGTGCAAGTGTACAAGCAGCCTTCCATCCTATATCCTTGGAGGCATAACCTGCGATTTACCTCCCTTACGATACTCCAGAACAGGGGTGGTGGAGGACCCTTAAGGTTAGGGTTTAACCTTTTTTTTTAAGTAATGGCTTGATTTACTCCAAGCGTCAAATTCAAGAATCACAGATGGAGCGCTAAGATAGATTTTTAGATAGGTAGGAATGGCAAGTAAATTCTATTCAACCTGAACTTGAAAATATTAAAATGAGTTGAATGCATAAATTCTTAATCTCATAACATTTCTACTTATTCGAGATTAACTTCAAGAATATTTAGAGAGAAGTTCAAATCATGTCAATTACGATGTATAAGCAAGCATAATACTAATAAGAATGGCGTCAAGATGTCCAAGGAAACGTCGCCAAGGATATAAACATTATTTGGAGCGTCTCAAGCCTTGGTTTATTTTTACTCATTTTAATCGTTATTTTATTTTAATTTTAGGCGTTATATGGTTGTATAGTTTCTTTATGTTTGCTTAAATTCTTCTAATAGTGAAGCTGTTTTTAATTAATTTATATAAAATGAGAAGTCATTCGATATTAGAGGCGTTTTTTAAATTTTTGATGCTTGTGATGGATAATTATTGTAATGAAAAAGATGTCCTCATTATATAAGTTATGTTTTACACAAGGGAAGCGTTCTTCTCACACATGAGTTTGACAAATAATCGTGACATTTAGATTAAACAAATATAACGGTTAGTATCTCATGGATTTCAAGTGGTTATAACTAATTCTCTCATAATCTTAGTGAAATATATACTGACCGTTTGATTTGCTTAATTTAAAAGTCATGATTATTTTTCAAAAATACTTGTCAAATTCATGTGTATGAGGAACGCTCCCTTTTACACAAACCTTGCTTGGATACTCGTTCTAGACATTACATTTCATAAATTATAGGATTCAATCCAAGTTAGGTAATAGTATTAATAGAGGGAGTTGGAGTTGGAGTTGATAGAAGAAAGGAATGGTACGATATTCCTATTTTACCTTGTACTAAATGTATTAATTAAGAAACAAGTAAACATTATAACTTGTATTCTCAATATGGTTAAGGTTATTTTCTCCATTTATTAGCTCACCTAACATGGATTATGAATATGAACCTTCTAAACTACTTCTATAATTAAATGGAATCATATAAAATTGGCGGAAACCGAATTTATTTATTATTATTATTATTATTTTTTTAATGATGGAGGAAATCGCAACCGCTATCTTTTAGATGCATACTGGGTAAACTCTCGGGCTGACGCAATAGGATGCAAATCACGTCAGCCAAA
>NW_019246038.1:93388-102932 GCF_002742605.1 Olea europaea var. sylvestris
TGAGCGATGTTGTCTAGCTGCATTGGATTTCAACACGAGTGTAGGTAACAATATATGTGACATTAAAGAAAAGTGATATATTAATTTAAATGAAAAGGCAACCGACACATTTAATTATGTCTATTAAATATTGCTACCTAGATTCGTGTTTTAGCACGTTTGAGAATATATTTATTCATGATGAAAAGTCAAGAATCCACATATTGACATAAAAATAGAAATCAACTCGCCCCCAGGGCATATCTCCCAAGTGGCAAAGGGGAGGGCGGATAGGGCTCAGCGCGGTAGTGTGCAGAGTTCGATTCCCCATAAGGTGAAATTGACTTTGTTGCAAGCGGAAGTTACCATATGGGTTAACAGCCTTGGCCTATCCATATGCTCTCCACCCTGGCTCCTGAGAGGCACATTATGCGATTTACCTCCTCCACGATGGCCCAGGGTAAGGTCGGTGGGGGCCCTTAAGGTTGGGGTTCAACCCTTTTTTTTTTTAGAAATCAACTCGGCAAAAGATAAGTTGTTCTTATCTTACATAATTGATTAACAACGTTTGTAATTGACATTCGATCATTTGGTGACTCCATCGAACATGCCACTCCAATGCTCAATACAGAGTTCATACAGTCCCTTTTCATGGTTCTTTCACCTTGTATTTCTGATAGAATGAGTGGATCCACAATTTCCATAACTGCATTTGGCAATGCACTGTTTACATAATTGTTAAGGCCTGTATGTTCCTTGAGTACATAATCATCAGTTGTTCTTACGTTTGTGAACATCTCCAACAGAAGAATCCCATAACCGTATACATCTCCTTGCGGGGAAACGATGGTGCTCATGCCATACTCTGCATTGGTGTTATAAACATCAGATAGAGTGAAAATTATCAAGAAAATCCCTATGCATTGGGAATCACAGTTTTCGATGTTGAATTTGTAGGTTCTGCAGCTGAATAAGTTGGGTGGCGTTGTTACTCGCTCTTCTTGAATAAATATAACCTGTTTGAATAAAAGGTTTTGGATTCAGCACCTAGATGGGTATAGATACTGACGTGGCAGCGATGATGTCGGCAGCTGTGGTGGTGGAGGGCAAGGCTGTCATGTTGGAGATTATGGTAGCAATTGTTGGAGCTTTGGAGGAGATACGAGATTCGAGAAAATAGTTGGACTTTCAACAGCGAGTTTGGCGAAAATTTAGATGTTTCCTATAAAGCACGAAAGGGGAATTTGTCATTAAGGTAAAGAATTTCTTGGATTACATATTGATGATAAGGCATTGCAGAACTCTAAAACAGCTGTTACATGTACTATATTAAGTTTGAAAGGGGAAGTTATACCTGGAGGAACATAGCCTATAGTACCCTTGATCCCAGTTGAACTGCCATCATGTGTGGGAAATTCACTCGAAATGCTTGACATAACTTTTGCCAATCCGAAATCTCCGACATGGGCGGTCATGTCATCATCCAAAAGAATATTACTTGGTTTTAGATCACCATGGACAATGGATGAATCAGTGCCACAATGTAGGTATTCGAGCACAGATGCAATATCAATGGCGATGTTTAGCCTCTGAATCATGGTGAGATTGCTGGTCTTTTCGTCCTGTCCACCTTGTTGCTGTCTATTCTGATGTAGACATTTCTCCAGGCTCCCATTAGACATGTATTTATAAACCAATGCCTTGAAATCACTTCCTTGGAAATCTGTGCTCTGACATATACTCAATAGTTTCAGGAGGTTTCTGTGCCTTACAACTCTTAACGTATTGCATTCTGATATGAAGCTCTTAGATGCTCCTTTTACATGGAGACTGAGTACCTTCACTGCTACCAATGTCTGTCCGTCATCGAGGATTCCCTTGTAAACAGATCCATGTCTTCCTGCACCAATCAAATTAGCTTCAGAGAATCCATTTGTGGCTTTCAAAAGATCTGCATAAGAAAGCCTCAAGAACTGTCCTTCAAATGATGGCATGGAAGATAGAGTATCTCTGGACCTTCTTCTTCGCCGGCATACAAATAAGCAGAAGTATACTGAAAGAGTAAAACAAATGACTAAAGCTGCCACCATCGGGATTAAGACTTTCAATACGGTTGGGACGTATTTCTTCTTGGAATTTTGTGATGAGCAAGGAGGAAGCTTCAAGTCTGCAATGCCACCACACAATTCATTGTTCCCGTCAACTGAAACTGCAGTTCTGTTTTGGAACACTCCTAGCATTGGGACTTCACCCTGCAGCCTATTGAAAGACAGGTTCAGATTTACCAATAGAAGTTCACTTAGAAACCTTGGGATTGGCCCTGATAATTTATTTCGTGAAAGATCCAAGTCTTGTAAACCCCTCAACTCATTTAATTGTCGAGGTATTTCACCATCAAGTGAATTGGCCTCCAAATGAAGCCATTGTAAGCTGGCGCAACTGCTCAAAAAATTTGGAATGAATCCTGTTAGACAAATCCAAGCTTACAAGGTTTATCAAAGAGACTTCATGTGGAATAGGCCCTGCAAATGCGTGTACGCTAGGTTGAAGGAAATAGAAATAGTGGAAATCATCAAAATTTCTTGAGGTATTGAATCAATGAGGTTGTTATGAGAAAGATCTAAGGTTAGCAAGTTAGTACAATTACTGAGACTTTGAGGTGTACTTCCATGGATATTATTTTTCTGTAAGTATATATGGTTCAATAAACTCAAGTTACCAAGTGAAGATGGAAGCAAATTCGCGAATCTGTTTGTGTCCAGATAGAGTTCTTGCAACCTAGTAAGTTTTCCAAATGCAAAAGAAATAGGACCTTCAAGATTGTTGTCCGAAATAATCAAGCGAGTGAGACCGACGAGGTTTTCAATATCTGAAGGAATGCTTCCATGTACTTCATTTCTCCCCACAGATAGGTAGCTAAGGTCACTTGAAAGATTTCCAATGGAGTCTGGTAATGAGCCACTTAAATGATTATCGAAGACTATAAAAACTTGCAATTTAGTGCAATTTATCAAGGAAGAAAAAAAACTGACATCTCCTTCCAAATGATTGGATGAAAAAAATGAGGGACTGAAGACTTGAAAGCCTTTCAAAATCTTCCAGCATCGGTCCTGTAAAGTTGTTACCAGATAAATTTATTATTTCAAGCATGGAAGCATTTGATAATGATGCTGGAAGCACTCCGCTAAATTGATTATCCCCCAAATCAAGATGCCTCAACTTTGGAAACCTGAAACCCAGGTCTCGAGGTATGGTTCCTCGGAGCTGATTCGAGCGCACAGAGAAAATAGAGAAAGTGGAAATATTATAGAGACCAGGAGGAATGGCACCAGTTAAACTGTTCTCATCTAAATTGATCAATTCCAGACTTTGAAGATGGACAAGTACCTGAGGAATTTCTCCTTGCAAGCCACAGTTTGCTAAAGAAAGTAACACTAGTCTTTTTAGGTTTCCGACGAAAGGGGAGATAGTTCCAGAAAGTTTGTTTTTGGACAAGCCTAGAGCTTCAAGCTCGAGCAAAGAACCAGTTCAGGCGGTATGATTCCCGTGAGGTCATTATCAATCAAATTTAGGTAATAAAGATTTCGGCATTGGGACAGGTTTCTTGGTATTGATCCATCAAAAGAGTTGTTGCTGAACTCCATGTATTGTAGTCGCTTTAACTGAGCAATTTCTCTGGGAATTTGGCCATAGAAACTGTTATTTTGGAGAATGATGCTTCTTAGAAATGAAAGATTACCTATATGAGGTGAGAGGTATCCCACCAAGCCTTGAGACATCATATTGATGGATACTACTCTTGTATGATGCCTGCTGCCACACAAAATGCCTTTCCAGCTGCAAAAATCGACACTTTCATTCCATGAATTTAATGCACCTCGTGGATCGTCGTCTATAGCTGCCTTGAAGGATAGTAATGCAAGTGAATCTGTTTTGTTGTTTGAGCATTTCACTGGAGTATTGGCAGAGTCGAAGAGCCATAAGATCGCACAGAGAATAATGATGCCATGATTTGCCATAATATTGATACTGGCCGGAGGTCTTTTTCTGTTTGGTTTGCTTCAATTGATGAACTTGACTTCCATTTTGGCATGAAGCTTCATAAAGGCCGTCCCGTGCAATGTGAAAATTTGCCTCCTCCTGTGTTTCAAGTCATAAGATACAAATGTGAAATGAGTCCAATTCCGAAGGTAGAACCCTGCAATTCTATCTACGCATGTCATGGTCCTAATAAATATCAAACCTTCTCTAATCTTGTTTATGTTTTATGAACCATGCTACACAAACATAATGGTTGATATGCGGGATGACCGAACACTCACACCTTAAGGGTTGAGCATTATTTTATTCACCTGGAATCCACACTTCATGTGAGGGTCGATCACCCGTTCGGTCACCAAAATTCGGGCACTTCGACATTTTCCTATATATCATTGAATCGGTTAAGCTTCCGTTTGCCTTGTGCTTCCCCAAGATGTCAAAGTCAACTAATAATCAGGTTTCTTTTTTTTTTAATTTTTTTTTAAAATTTTTTTTTTTTTTTTTTTTTTGGGCAATAGAACATAGAAAAGATTAGAGTTTGTTATTTTAAAAAGAAATATGCAACTTAATTATTGACCTCGTAATGAAAAATGTATTTATTTCAGCCATTGAGAAAATATAACACATGAACATTTTTCTATAAATTGGTTAACCAAGACTTGTACACATGATCTTTGTTTGGTAGAATGCTACTTGACACTAAATTTACTTAGCCTTATCATTTCATTCACATTATGTGTCATGTCATGCGACATGATCTATAAATTGTACATTTAGCATCATTTGTATCGTCCATGTTGTTATCTTGATCTTACTATTCTGATTGGAATTATCCAGTTTGAAAGAAACTAGGAAGAACACATTTAAAATTATGTCTGAGTCTTCTAGTTCATCTATATTAGCACCCTCCACCTCCTTTCGAAAATCTAATGCTTCTAAAATCGACTCCCTTTATGAAATATCTTACCTACCTGAATCTGAAAAAATCCCAATTACAGATCTACCTCTTGTCAATCCTTACCTTCCATATAACAAACCCCGAAATTCCTTCACCAAAACTGTTAAGAGTATCATTTCACCATCAAAATCCCAAATCAAAGAATATGTTCAGGCATCAAAGTTTGATCAGCATCTTCTACCTACTACTGAAAAGGAGCAGTTTGTTACCTTATATTTACCATCTCATCTTCCAAAAGTATGGTTATCTGAAGGCTTTACCCATCTTCATTTTGGAGCTGTAAGAATTGCACTTACCCTCCATGGAAGAAAAGGTCTCCCTGCTGTTTCTAGAATTGCTCTTCTAGATACACGATTTGCTGATTATCAACATGCGTGTATTGGCACCGTGGAAACTACACTCAATGCGGGAACAGTACTTGTTACTATGTTTCCAAATTTTAATATGCCAATTGTAGATCCATTATTGTTATCAGCTTTAAAAATCGAGGTCCAAATTGTTGGAGTAGTTCCAACAGCAGTCACATATGGAGCAACACTTCATTACCAGATGGCTTACAGAATTCAAAATCACTCTCTTGATTTTGTCACTCCTAATGGGACGGATGATGCTTTATTAATTCAGATGGGAACAGATCAGCCAAGCTGTACATATGTCCCTAGACAGATTCCTAGATCTGAGCTCATTAAATTGATCCCTCAAACTTGGGTTACTAGTTATGAGCAACATCACCAGGCGTCAAAAGACTCTCTGCCCATACAATCAGCAACTCATCATTTCAGGAGAAAGTCAAATGGCGAAGTTGAGATCATGTTTCAAAAAGAACCTGCAAATAAAAAGCCTCCCTATTTTCCAACACAGTTTGCTTTTTCCAATGGAGAAATTCCCATTTATGGATTTGATGCAAATGGCAGGCCAATTTATTGCAAATCTGATAACTCAGGACATATTTATTGGGATGTATGTTTCTGTGCGAGATGCATAGAAGATGAAGAAGATCCATTTAACGATCGTCCTTCCAGGAACAAGAAGAAAAAGAAGAATAGCCAACAAAAGTTGCGTGAAGCATATGAAAACAAATCTGCAGGAGTTGATTTGTTAGGAGAACCCTCTGGAAAAATTGACTATTATGTCAAGTACACTCCACCTCCTACAAGTGATGAATCTATTATTCCTACTGGTTGGGATGATGATGATCCATGGGATTGCGACCAACTACATAAAAAATGGGACTGGGATAATAGTCCACCTCCATCTCCTCAGATAGCAACGCCTATAGCTATGTTCCACCCTCCTCAACAAGAAGAGTTTCCTCCATTGTCCTCTTTTGACAAAGAGCAGTCAACTCATGCCTGGAAGATCAGGAATCCCACATCCAGAAAATCGGATGGTTCAGTTGACCAACTTTCAGCAGCAGAAGCAGTTTTAAACTGGCAGTCAGAAAATGCAGTCCAACAAAATTCCCTGTTGAGAAAAATTGACCAAAGTCAGCAAAGAATTGAAAGGACTCTACAGCAACAAGCACAAACACTATTAACCCCTCTTCAAGCCTGTAAACAAAAGATTGAAACCCTCCATGCTGAAATCATGACCCTTTTACAAAACCGTTTACCTATAACAGATCAAGAAAGAGAAATAAGAAATCTCAAAAAACAACTCATTTCTCTTGAAAACAATTCCATGATCCCACCTTCTACTCCATATCACCCTATCTCATATACCCATATGTCACAAACTTCAGGATCCATGTATTCAACAGGAGCTTATGAATCCACATCTTCACTCTTCACTCCTGAAGAATGGGAAAAGAAATCGACACCTCTTTCTTATCCCGATATAAAGAAAACCAAACCATTAGCCTCACAAAATCTACAAACTTTACCTCCACCAAACCCAGAAAAAAGACCACAAATGATGATAAAAAACCCCATAACGACTTTCCTACAAAAAACTCAAAACCGTTCCTCTATAACTCCTATTTTAACCATCCCAAATGAAACTAGTTCTGAACTTGAAGAGTCCTCAGATTAATTTCTAGAAGATCATCCTCCTTTTTATATGGCTGACAGAACACAATCAAGTCAAACTCAACAAGGAGTTCCTGTTGTTGATGAGCCAGAAATAATTGATGAAGAAATTGCTGATCCTCATGTTGTGAACAATTATTATTCACAAAATAGTACTTCAGCAACCAAATTTACTTTTGATCATATTCCTCCAACTTTGTGGAAAGCAAGATTTAAAGAAATGAGAGCATGGTGTTTAGCAGAATTACAAAGGCCAAATATGACTCATTCTGCAGTCATAAAATCTTTTCTAGCAAGAATCACTGGGTTCTTAAAAGATTGGTATGATGCTCTTGGAGAATATCGCCAGATCCAATATTCTAATTCCCCAACAATAGATGCTTTCATAGAATCATTATATTGGGAATTCTGTGGAAAGACGGATCATTTGAAAGATATTGCAAGAGAAGAATTCTTCAAATTGAAATGTTGTTCTTACAATCCTAAAGATCTAGATAAACATTTTCACAATGCTGCCAGGCGATACTATCTCATTGGTGGAATGGACGATACAAATATAAAGCAGGCTTACTTAGAGTCCATCCCACAGCCTCTTGGTCAAGAGACACTCAGAATGATTGAAATAAAAGGACAATCATTGGGAACCACTTCATTTGGAGAGCTTCACAACTGGGTCAAAAGAACCTTGAAAAAACTCTGCAATCAAAGAGGGTTTTTAAAGGATATTAGTACAACAGGACAGAAGCTTGAAAAGGCGTGTGATAAGCCAGATTTGAAGATTAAGTGCTGACATGAGAACAAGAGTTGTGATTGTCCAGGAAAGAAGAAATTCCACAGAAGGAGGTTCAAATTTCAGAACAAAAGATTTTTCGAATCTTTTCCTCGAAGAAGAAGATATTTTAAAAGGAAATTCACAAAGAAAAAGGGAGACAGGTGTTTTATCTGTGGAAAGAAGGGCCATTTTGCAAAAAATTGTACCAACAAAAAGAAGGAGAAAATTTTACACCAAATCTATGTAGCAACAAAAGTGGAAGAAGAAGCGGACCTTGAATCGGTATTCTCTGAAGAAGATGAGCAGTCCCCTGAAACTATCTTCATATTGGAATTTGACTCCGATGATGAGAGCACTAATGGTTATGATAGTATAGAGGAATGCTATGGAATGCAAGTGATCAATCTTAGTCTTCCAATTCCGATGGTTGAAGTCAAAATATTTCCAGGAAAATATGAAAGACCAATCACAGTTGCAGGTCTGTTTGACACTGGAGCAGCTTGTTCAATCTTAAATCCAGCCATTCTCCACAAAGACATGTGGAAAACACATAAGCAAATATTCTAGGCAGCCAATAATGAGTATTTTTCAACAGAGTTGATAAGTAAGCTAGTGACACTTCAGCTCTTTCCTGAATGTAATGTCTCACACAAGTTACTTGGATCATCTTTACCAGGGAAGGATATTGTAATTGGTTTTGACATCATTCGACAATTGTGGGCAAAACGTGTTATTCCTCTTCCAAATGGCCTTAGATACAAGTCTTACTTTCTGCCATACATACAGCCAACCACATATTTTTCCATAACCAGCCTTGATGATATAACAAGCCTATTAATCCGAGAATGTTGTGCAGATTCTCACACAGAATTTCTCACCAAATGCACTCACCCTCTATGGAAAAATCCAGATTTTTTCATATCCTTACCTTTCAAAAGAAATGAAGACGTTAACCCTACTAAAGCCAGCCATATTGGAATGAGCCCTGAACACCTCCAGTTAGCAACCAAAGAGTTAAGCCAATTGCAAGATGAAGGTCTCATTGAACCTACCACTTCTCAATGGGCATGCCAAGCATTTTATGTCAACAAAAGAAGTGAACAAGTTCGGGGAAAAATGAGACTTGTGATTGATTATAAACCATCGAATCACTTCCTTGCTGATGACAAGTTCCCTCTTCCAAACAAAAGAACTTTATTTGCCAGTCTGTCCAAGGCGCAGATATTTTCAAAGTTTGATCTAAAAGCGGGATTTTGGCAATTGGGAATTAAGAAAGATGAAAGGCATAAGACAGGTTTCTGTATCCCAAACTACCACTATCAGTGGACGGTTATGCCATTCGGTCTTAAGACGGCCCCCTCATTGTTCCAAAAGGCTATCACAAGAATTTATCATCCAATATTAGAGTCAGCATTAATCTATATTGATGATATTCTCTTGTTCTCAAAAGATGTCGAGTCTCATTCTCAACTGTTGTCTCAATTCGCTGATCTGACAAAACAATTTGGAGTAATGCTTTCTCAGAAAAAAGATGGTTATTGGAGTCTCTGAAATTGATTTCTTGGGCATGCATATTAAAGATGGTCAATATTCTTTACAACCACATGTTGGTCAGGAATTGTTAAAGTTTGCAGACACAGATCTCTCTAAACGAGAAGTCCAACAGTTCCTTGGAATTGTAAACTACATGGCCGATTTTGTTGATCATTTAACTCCTATTATCAGACCATTGCAAAACATGCTGAAAAAAGATGCACCACCGTGGTC
>NW_019246039.1:0-1476 GCF_002742605.1 Olea europaea var. sylvestris
TGTCCGATCAATCAGCCAAATTTGGGCCCATTCCGACACCGTCGCGAAAAATGACGAAATTGCACCCGGCGCGATTTTTGTGTGCGATCAATCAGCCAAATTTGGGCCCATTCCGACACCGTCGGAAAAAATGACGAAATTAACCCCGGCGCGATTTTTGTTTCCGATCAATCAGTCAAATTTGTGCCCATTTCGACACCGTCGCGAAAAATGACGAAATTGCCACCGGCGCGATTTTTTTTCCCGTCAATCAGTCAAATTTTAGCCGATTCCGACACCGTCGCGAAAAATGACGAAATTGCCCACAGCGCGATTTTTGTTTCCCATCAATCAGTCAACTTTGAGCCCATTCCGACACCGTCGCGAAAAATGACGAAATTGCCCTCGGCGCGATTTTTGTTTCCGATCAATCAGCCAAATTTGGGACCATTCCGACACCGCCCCGAAAAATGACGAAATTGCCCCCAGAACGATTTTCTGTTTCCGATCAATCAGTCAAATTTGAGCCGATTCCGACACCGTCGCGAAAAATGACGTAATTGCGCCCGACGCTATTTTTGTTTCCGATCAATCCGCCAAATTTGGGCCCATTCCGACACCGTCGTTAAAAATGACGAAATTGCTCCCGGCGCGATTTTTGTTTCCGATCACTAAGTCAAATTTGAGCCCATTCCGACACCGTCGCGAAAAATGACGTAATTGCGCCCGACGCTATTTTTGTTTCCGATCAATCCGCCAAATTTGGGCCCATTCCGACACCGTCGTTAAAAATGACGAAATTGCTCCCGGCGCGATTTTTGTTTCCGATCAATAAGTCAAATTTGAGCCCATTCCGACACCGTCGCGAAAAATGACGAAATTGCCCCGGCACGATTTTAGTTTCCGAACAATCAGCCAAATTTGGGACCATTCCGACACCGTCGCGAAAAATGACGAAATTGCCCCCAGAACGATTTTCTGTTTCCGATCAATCAGTCAAATTTGAGCCGATTCTGACACCGTCGCGAAAAATGACGTAATTGCGCCCGACGCAATTTTTGTTTCCGATCAATCCGCCAAATTTGGGACCATTCCGACACCATCGCGAAAAATGACGAAATTGCCCCCGACGCGATTTTTGTTTCCGATCAATCAGTCAAATTTGAGCCGATTCTGACACCGTCGCGAAAAATGACGTAATTGCGCCCGACGCTATTTTTGTTTTCGATCAATCCGCCAAATTTGGGCCCATTCCGACACCGTCGTGAAAAATGACGAAATTGCCCCCGGCGCGATTTTTGTGTCCGATCAATCAGCCAAATTTGGGCCCATTCCGACACCGTCGCGAAAAATGACGAAATTAACCCCGGTGCGATTTTCGTGTCCGATCAATCAGCCAAATTTGGGCCCATTCCGACAACTTTGCGAAAAATGACGAAATTGCACCCGGCGCGATTTTTGTTTCCGATCAATCAGTCAAATTTGAGCCCATTCCGA
>NW_019246040.1:0-1476 GCF_002742605.1 Olea europaea var. sylvestris
AGTGATCCTCTTGTATACAGGATGAGGAGGGAGAGTGGGCGGACACACCCTAACCCTTATCTTGTACTCTCTCTCTCTCTCTCGTAAGATCACAATGTGTACCATCTGTGTTTTCTCCAATCCTATCCTAGATTAAGCTTGATATGATGTTGTCCACCCACTTGAATAGCATCTTTTATGGTAGTGGTTGGTAGCATGAAGCAGAGTCAAACGTTCAAAGAGGAACTGATCTATGCGATTAAGTTAATACTCTGATTCGCTGACTGCATGTAATTTCCCACAACATGCTACATGGGGTCCTGCTCCTGGTTTCGAGAGAGAGGTTGTAAAAATTTGAAAATCTATGATTCCGCCTATTCATATACCTCTTGGTTCCCATGCCAACAGAACTTAGGACAATGGTTTAAATAACTAACAATATTCATCACTCAATTTTTTGAACATTGTCCTCCTTCAACTACCTTTAGTATTCAGATATTCTTGCTAAAATGTATTTCTTCTTGTTAAATTCAGAACCACTAATCTACTCGTGCAGTTGTAGTTTTAATTCTTTAAACTATTTATACAACTTTCATTATAAATATATTAATGATAGTGTACAACAACAACAACGACAAAGCATTAAACTTAGCACTGCACCCAATAAATTTGGAGTCAACAACGGAAATCTATTTCCACCTTTCCACCTTTCCATTGAGTTCATTGCTAGATCGAGTGGAAGGTCTAAAGTGTCTAGATGCTCAGCATCTACCACGTCACATTAGTTTTGGTTTACCTATCTTGCTTCTGGCATGCTTTTTTGAAATTGTCTCTCTTCAAACAAGACCCTCTTTAGGTCTACAAAAAACATGTGCAAACTACTTAAGTTGTCCTCCTTTTAATTCATCCTCAATCAGCGGACCTGCACTTGTTGGCATATTTCTCAGTTCTTAGGCTATCCCATGCCATCTTAGCTCTTCCTATTCACTTATGTATATTTTGTTCTTTTAGAGTCCATTACTCAAATAATAAACGATAGCAGGTCTAATCATTGTTCTGTAAACTGACCTTTTGAGCTTATTAATGACGGTGTTTAATAGAATTTAATCTTTATTAAATTTGTCTCTTGCATGTCATATTCCACCTTTTCTGGAATTGTTGTATCCAGTTATCTCTCTGTGCTTCTTCGTTTGAAATTAAGACTTATATATCTTATTTCTGCCATGATATTAAAATAATTTTCTCCTTTAGCGTGGAATTTTTTCCTGATTAAAACACTTATTATTTATTTACTTTGTTTTTGGTTTTTTTTTCTTTTTTTCTTTTTTTCCTCCTCCCAGCGTATGTAACTGACATACTTTTCTTTTATAGTTTTGCAATACAAATTTAAATTAGAACTCTGCTTGGGTATTTCCTTATTTTTGTGGGGGCAGCTATCTCTGTTGATTTCCTCACTCAAGAACATTATGAAGTCATTGGAGTTTTATTTTATTCCCA
>NW_019246041.1:0-1476 GCF_002742605.1 Olea europaea var. sylvestris
CTCTAACGTTTGGTAGTGGGATTGGTCCTTTTGACTTGAGGTCATCATAGTACCTTATATGAGGACGGTCATGCTTTGACGGTGTTGGATGTTGCTCTGCTAAGGGCAGCTAATATGGCATCGTTCGAGTATGTCAAGAATCATATGAAGGTTGTGAATGACCAATAGAGGATTTTTCACTCTTAGATAGTAAGAGATTATAATCTGCGTTTCATTCAATTAAGTCGATAACGAAATCCTTGACCAAGGTGTACTCACAAGTCGAAAAGGAGTTTTCAACTTATATTGAATTAATAATGGAGTAAAAGATATGATCGATAATCGAGATTGACACACTTCCATATCTCATAATTGATCGGATAATATTGACGAAGGGATTATAGTTTCACGGTAAATGAACAAGTTTGGTTTTGTCATACCACATGACATTTTTCGTCACATGTATTGTCCTGAAACATTGCTAGATGTCAATCTGGGATGGCGAGTGTGATTGGTGATAAATTAAAAGGGTGTTTTAATTTATCAATTTTGATTAGATCAAAATAATATTTCACGTCATTAGATATCGTGATCGAGAACCTGATGGGTCGCACACAAAAAGAGAACTGGAAGATTGTGATTTGTCAATTAATTAATTTAACAAGTGTTGGATAAATTAATTAATTGGATTGCTTATTTATAGGTCTGAATTGATTAATTGGATTAATTAATTCACATACCGAATTTAATTCAATGGGTTAATTAAATGTTGGATCGGGTCAGGTCAAGCCCGTTAGAGCTTTATATAAATATAATTAGGGTTTGCAAAATTGTAGAGATTTTTCATTTATTCTTGCTAGCACAAGAAAAACCCTAATACTACAATCTTGTTCTCTGTGTGGATCCCGTTGGAGGCTGAACAATTGGACAGCTGTGGGAGACAGATCCAAGTTGCTAAAACAAAGATAAGGCAAAGGAGTTTGCAGATCGTGAAAATGTATCACCTTTTATCACAATTTCTATCTAAACACAAAGATAAGTCTTGACAAGAATCGAAATATGTTTTAATTTTCCACTGTGCATTTTAAGTAGATTCCCAACAGTGGTATCAGAGCCTACTTTATATTTGTTAGAAATTGCTTTACATATTGGAACAATTAAATGTTAATTGTTTTTCTTGTTTTAGCGATTAAGGAAATAAATAACTTTTCATATTCAAAATCAGATTTTGAATGGAAATTATTTTTTTGGATTGGAAAATTAATAATGTTAAAAATGGGATCTAGCGGAAGAACTGGCGGCAATTGTTGCCCCCGCAGGGCTACAGCGGCGCTCGCCGCTATGTCACTGCTGCTCGCTGCATGCGAGAGGAAGCCGTCGCTGTTCCTCTGTCGCAAAAGCTAAGGGGCGTCGCCGCCGCCGCCTCTTGTTAATAAGGACGGACGCTGCCCTAAAAAGAAGACGAAAGGGGTGGGAATTATAGGATTTCAATTGGGT
>NW_019246042.1:0-1476 GCF_002742605.1 Olea europaea var. sylvestris
CAATTCTTCGTACGCCGACTATCCAAGCCTTCCAAACATAAAACTGCTCCTTCTTTCCAAAAAATGGCCAAAATCGCTCATACATCACGACGAAGTTTTGATTTCAATCCAAAAGGGTCGCTACATTTCCAAAAAGTACTTATGGGCCTGAAACGGACACCTCTTGCAAAAGTTACGCTCAATTCTTCGTCCGTCGACTCTCTAAGCGTTCTAAAAATGCAAGTGCTCATTCTTTCGAAAAATGGCCAAAATCCCTCATACGTCACGATGAAGTAGTGAGTTCAATCCAAAAGGGTCGCTACATTTCCAAAAAGTACTTATGGACCCAAAACGGACACCGTGTGCAAAAGTTACGGTCAATTCTTCGTACGCCGACTATCCGAGCGTTCCAAATATAGAAGTGCTTGTTCTTTTGAAAATTAGCTGAAATCCCTCAGACGTCACGACAAAGTAGTGAGTTCAATCCAAAACGGTCGCTGCATTTCCAAAATGTACTTATGTGCCCAAAACGGACACCGTGTGCAAAAGTTACGCTCAATTCTTCGTACGCCGACTATCCGAGCGTTTCAAATAGAGAAGTGCTCGTTCTTTCGAAAAATGGCCAAAATCCCTCAGACGTCACGATGAAGTAGTGAGTTCAATCCAAAACGGTCGCTACATTTCCAAAAAGTACTTATGGGCCCAAAACGGACAACGTCAGCAAAAGTTACGCTCAATTCTTCGTACGCCGACTATCCGAGCGTTCCAAATATAGAAGTGCTCGTTCTTTCGAAAATTGGCCGAAATTCCTCATACGTCATAACGAAGTTGTGAGTTCAATCCAAAAGGGTCACTACATTTCGAAAAAGTACTTATGGGCCCAAAACGGACACCGTGTGCAAAAGTTACGCTCAATTCTTCGTACGTCGACTATCCAAGCCATCCAATTATAAAGGTACTAATTCTTTCAAAAAATGGTCGAAATTCATCATACGTCACGACGAAGTGGTGAGTTCAATCCAAAAGGGTCGCTACATTTCCGAAAAGTACTTATGGGCCCAAAACGGACACCGTGTGCAAAAGTTACGCTCAATTCTTCGTACGCCGACTATCCAAGCCTTCCAAACATAAAACTGCTCACACTTTCCAAAAAATGGCCAAAATCCCTCATACGTCGCGACCAAGTAGTGAGTTCAATCCAAAAGGGTCGCTACATTTCCAAAAAGTACTTATGGGCCCAAAACGGACAACGTCAGCAAAAGTTACGCTCAATTCTTCGTACGCCGACTATCCGAGCGTTCCAAATATAGAAGTGCTCGTTCTTTCAAAAATTGGCCGAAATTCCTCATACGTCATAACGAAGTTGTGAGTTCAATCCAAAAGGGTCACTACATTTCGAAAAAGTACTTATGGCCCCAAAACGGACACCGTGTGCAAAAGTTACGCTCAATTCTTCGTACGTCGACTATCCAAGCCATCCAATTATAAAGGTACTAA
>NW_019246043.1:0-1476 GCF_002742605.1 Olea europaea var. sylvestris
TTTGCACAAAGAGTATTTCTACAATACTACAATCATATATGCAGCTATTTCTTTTCGAAATCTTTCTTGTAAATATGCAAAGGTAGAAAGAGTAAAATCAAAAACCGTCAAATACTAGTTTGATTCGTTTTGGATTGAGATCGACTTATTTCACCCTGCAACTCCTTAATTTGTGCCTATTCAAATGAATTGTACATGAACCGAGCTTTCAACTAAGTTCCTTATCATAGTATAATCAATATGCTTTCCAAATGTCCACTCCGTTTTGAACACCATCTTTTTCATTTAATATGTTGCCAACAAATTGAGGATTCTTTCTTTGATCTTTTAGTTTCGAGTACTTCTTCCTCTTGAATATCTTCCAAGTTAGTTGGAACGTTTTAAGATGCATTGTAGCTAGAAGAAGTACTCGAACTACCTCTTAATTAATCTCATCACTAGTAAAATCCATTTGTAGCTATTAAATTTGGAACATGTAAAATTGAAAATTTTGAAAAATTATAGTAAAACAAATTGAATGTCAGAGCAAAGAAGTTGGAAATTGAAGTCAAAAAATAGAACACTGCAAGTTGAATATTGTTGTAGTATGTTGATATCAAACCAAGATTTTACCTTCATATTCATAACAAAAAAAATTAACTCATTCTACAAGTTTTTATTCAAATTCAAATTTTGAATTTCAAAGAAAAGTTGATGGGATTTATCTTTAGTTGTTGGAATTAGATAGTTGTAGTTGCCTGTTTGCACACAAAATAGGCAACTATAAGACACAAGCAAGCAATCAGCTATAAAAAAGGCCAATGCCCATGTCTAGATGGCAAGTCACTGGCCAAAATGGCCTTGTCATAGATGATTTTGACAAGCTGTACATAGGAGGCTCAAGCTTGGGTCAATGCTCAAAAATGAGGCTCAGCCCATAGAGACACGAGCCGAGTCGGTTTGGGCTTCTTTTGGGTCGAGTTAGGTTAACATCCTTAGTCGAGACATTTGTAATCACTCCCAATTCAGATTCCTTAATTAACTGTGAAATTCTTGCCTCATTTGGAATGGGAAAAGGCGAGGGTGAGACATTTTAATCGTATCAAATAGTGATTGATGATATTTTACATGCGAAGACTTTTTTGTCGGACTAGGGTACATTAAGTGAAAATTTTAGAGGTGCACGTGACGCTTGGTTGGGGATAGGCCTTGGGCTCATAATGTTGTTACAACAATTCATTTATTTTATGAAAGAATAATTTAGAAGTAGGATCATTTCCAACACTAATATGAATTGCACTAAAATATTGTCACATAAACTAAAATAGATAATGTCTACAAAACTTCTTCTTAATGAAACATGACAATAAAAAGTAGACATTGTCAAGAGTACCGTCTAGGTGTAAATGCTCTTTTAAATGGTGTTGGTCACAATAAATTAATATTTCTCTTCTCTCTCTTATTTCCTTTTTCCTCTCATGTATATATATATATATA
>NW_019246044.1:0-1476 GCF_002742605.1 Olea europaea var. sylvestris
ATCTTGAAATTCTTATCTACAATTTTTATATTTTAGCATGCGGTATCTGGTGTAGTTTGGATGTAGTTCCGAAGAAAAACAAAATCCAACAAATACAATAGAAAAAGCGTAAAACTCACTAACTATAAGACGAATCTGGTGCCCAACTTGAAAGAAAGTGTGACGTCTTTCGAGAACTTAGGAAACTGAATCCGATTAAGAATAAACTGCAAAATCTCTGCATAGAAATTATAAAATAACGTGATGGGAAATGTTTGCAACAAGAAGACGTGTTTTTCAATTATTATTATTATTTTAAATATTGAACCGAATGGATGAAAAGTAGTACGAATTAAAGCGCAAGAGGCATTATGCCTCATTGAAAGTCGGGATTGTAGCCGCGATTTTAAGTGTTGCAGCTCTGAACTTTGAAGTTGGAAGTAGAAAAAATATTTTACATCACGATAGGTCATGACTTATTGCTAGATCACATGGTAGTGACAGTTGGACCGTTTAGTTTTATCTTAAATTTTCATTTTTGATGTTTCTCTTTTGAACTTAAGATTTTATCTTATTTATAGTATGAAGGATTCGTAATAGTTTGATCTTGAGCTATTTGACACAGAGGTCGATCCCACTTGCTGTTGGACAAGTGTTTGCTCGTCATGATATTTTGAAATAAAATATTAATTTATTTTTAAAAAATTATTTACATTAATGCGATTTTACATTTCGTTCACAAATTGAATTGATATTATAAATCGAGTACTTAAGTAGTCTAATACTTGTGATAATATTAACTCGACGCCTTTACGTGTATACAAAAAATTGGAATTAGGAGAAGCCAAAGAAATAAGGATGTTACTATAACTTGTTGATAGAACAATTAAGCATCCAAGGGGCAAGGTGACGATGTGCTCATCAACGTGCGAATGTCTATATTCCCGACCAATCTTATCATATTCAACATAGAAGAAGACCAAAATACTTTAGTGATGTTGAATTGACAATTTTCAGTAACCGATCGAACCTTAATATTAACATGGAGAAATGTGAGCTGATATTGAGGTTGGAGAATGAACAAAAAGTATTCAACATGCATACCCCATCTAAGCAACAATATTACTCTACATAGAAGAGGATCAAGCTATTATAATAATCTTGGATCGATCTTTTTAGTAACTGATCGAAGCTCGATCAACATGAAGAAATGTGGGTTGATCTTGGGGGGTGGAGGATGAACAAGAAACCTTCAACATGTATACCTCATTTAGGCAACCATTAGACCTCAAGGTTGTAAAGTTGATGAAGATGATCAACCTTATCAACAAAAGATGTGCGGATAAAAGAAACAGTAATTGTTTGTGCTCTCAAAACTGTAAAAGAGTAATTCAAAGTTTGGAGAGTAAAGAGTTTGAATTAATTAAGCACACAATAAGCAATTCACACACATAAAAATTGGCATGTAATCTTTGAGTTCAATTAATATTAATAATA
>NW_019246045.1:0-1475 GCF_002742605.1 Olea europaea var. sylvestris
GATTCAAAGATCTTATTCTGCCAAATCTTTTTCTACTAGATCTAATGAAAAACCCAGATCATCTTTTCAATCTTCATACAAGGGAGCAGATTTTACTTCTATCATTCCAAAACCTCATTATCAAAATAAATATGAAAAAGATGATGATCAACCAGAATCACCTACTTTTTCAGATATGGTCCCTCCTTCCAATCTTGATAGTCAATGTAATGTCATTTCTTCTTAAATTGATAGAAGAAAAGAATTCAAACATGACCAAGATTTTCGTGTTAAAAATTTTAGAAAAGTTTTTCGAAAATGTTTTTCTTCACAACAAAAAGAATCTTATTGGGAAGATTATTTTAAATCTTATACTGATTTAAGTTTCTATGATTGGATTCAATTCAAAGTTTTTGGTAAAAGATCAGAAAAAACTAAAAATTTTACTTAAAAAACTCATATCAATACTTGGAAAACTCCAGAAAGAAGTACTTTCCAATCTACTCATCTAATGTTGTTCTTCAATCTATATGCTCTCAGCTCAATAGAATCGAATCAAATTATGAATCTGAGTATATTACTTATCAAAAAGATTCTTCTAAAGAATCTAGAGATAGTAATAGTAAAGAAATAATTTATCAAAAGCATCCACTTCTTCCTCTTCAATTTTCAAAAGTAATGATATTATTCCTCAATTTGGAAAATCTTCCACTCTTCAAATTGAAAGTGAAATTCTTTCAGAACTTGCCACTCAATTAAAGAATTTTCATGTTTCCAAAAATATCAATACTATTGATGAGATAGAATCCCAATTTTTGGATGAAAAATATGATTCAATTAATAAATTGAGAAAATCTGATTATCAAAATATTCCAAAATTTTATCCTTGTCCTTCATTTCCAGACCAGCTTTTTGAAGAAAAAACTAATCCTCAAAGAACATATGACAGTAACTCCGGAGTCAAATGGAATCTCGACGGACTTACTAAATATCAAATTATCAATTTTATGGGACAAATGACCATGTGTTACAAAACTTATCTTGCAAAAGGTACTTCAAGAAGAGATGCACTAAAAATATTGTTCTTGTATTCACTGGACAGCTTGATCAATGGTGAGATAATTATCTTTCTCAAACTGAGAAGGGTATTATCTTTTCTGCTGTCAAACGTCATGACAATAATAATATTATTCATGATCAAAATGGAAATGAAAATAGTGATAGTTTTACCGTTCTCGATTTAACTATTATTAAATATTTTATTGGTACTCCTAAAAATATTGTTCAAATGCAAAATGACATTTTGATGAATTTAAGATGTCCAAAATTACAAGATTTTCGATAGTACAAAGATATGTTTTTATCTCGTATCATGATTAGAGAAGATTGTTAACAATCTTTTTGGAAAGAAAAATTCATTTCAGGTCTTCCAAAACTCTTTGCAGAAAAAGTAAAAAATTCTATCTTCAAAGAAAATGATGACCTTCAAACACTTA
>NW_019246046.1:0-1475 GCF_002742605.1 Olea europaea var. sylvestris
TTTGACACTTGGATTGTTGTCAAGTGTCAATTGGATGGGAAAATTGTTTGAAATTTAAACTGTCCAACAGGGTAATGTCACGTTGCAAAGTGTAAACTAAAGTGTACACCATAGCGTACATGTAGTAAGGTTATTACCGGTTGAACTCTACTATTTGTACACTGATTTTTGACACGTTGTTTGACACTTGCATTGTTGTCAAGTATCAATTGGATGGAAAAACTATTTGAAATTTAAACTGCCTAGCAGAGTAATGTCACGTGGTAAAGTGTGAACTTAAGTGTGTACACCATAGTGTACATGTCGCAACGTTCTTCCCAATTGAACTTTGTTATTTGTCCACTGATTTTTGACACGTTGTTTGACATATGCACTGTTGTCAAGTGTTAATTGGATGAGAAAACTATTTGAAATTTAAACTGTCTAAAAGGGTAATGTCACGTGGCAAAGTGAAAACTAAAATGTACACCATAGTGTCCATGCAGCAAAGTTCTTACCAATTGAACTTTGATATTTGTACATTGATTTTTGACACGTTGTTTGTTACTTACATTATTGTCATGTGTCAATTGGATGGGAATACTATTTGAAATTTAAACTGTCCAACAGGGTAATGTCACGTGGCAATGTGTAAACTAAAGTGTACACCGTAGTGTACATGTAGTAAGGTCCTTACCAATTGAACGTTGCTATTTGTACACTAATTTTTGACACGTTGTTCAACACTTACATTATTGTCAAGTGTCTATTGGATGGGAAAACTGTTGAAAATTTAAACTGTCAAATAGGGTAATGTCACGTTGCAAAGTGTAAACTAAATTGTACACCATAGTGCACATGTAGGAAGGTTCTTACCTATTGAACTTTGTTATTTGTACACTGGTTTTTGACACATTGTTCGACACTTACATTGTTGTCAAGTGTCAATTGGATAAGAATACTATTTGAAATTTAAACTGTCCAACAGGGTAATGTCAAGTTGCAAAGTGTAAACTAAAGTATACACTATTGTGTACATGTAGCAAGGTTCTTACCGATTGAACTTTGCCATTTGTACACTGATTTTTGACATGTTGTTCGACACTTGAGTTGTTGTCAAGTGTCAATTGGATGGGAAAACTATTTGAAATTTAAATCGTCCAGTACGATAATGTCATGTTGTAAAGTGTAAACTAAAGTGTACACCATAGTGCACATGTAACAAGGTTCTTATCGATTGAACTTTGTTATTTGTACACTGATTTTCGACCTGTTTTTTGACACTTGGATTGTTGTCAAGAGTCACTTGGATGGAAAAACCATTTGAAATACAAATTGTCCAACACGGTAATGTCGCCTGGCAAAGTGTAAAATAAAGTGTACACCATAGAGTACATGTAGCAAAGTTCTTATCGATTGAACTTTGCTATTTGTACACTGATTTTTGACACGTTGTTCGACACTTGCATTGTTGTCAAGTGTCAATTGGATGGAAA
>NW_019246047.1:0-1475 GCF_002742605.1 Olea europaea var. sylvestris
GAATTTTAATGAACGAAAATTCTTCTTACATTTGTGTTACTTTGCTTAATTTCATTTATATTAATGCCTTTCGACATGTTATTACTTCCCAAGGGATTCAATCTTCATTAAGACTTCTTTTAATCAAAGTTTATTAAGTGTTAGTACTTCACATATTGTTTGACTTCATCTTTCCTTGGTATAGGGTTGGATGGTCCATCCATACAGAGGCTCTCCCCACAACTTTTGTCGTTGGAAGACGTGCTATCCATTTTGACAATTAGAGAGATGGTCCGTTTTGAGATCCAGCTTTTTATTGAAATGTCCTCGCTTCTCCCATGAGTTTCGTCAATGGAAGACATTTTTCTTTTAAGAAGAATTAAATAAGGATTTTTTTCGTTGAATTTCACAAATTATACATAGATTAACAGTTTGTGCACATGTCTCTAGTGATAGTATCTACTTACATGTTCTACATTCCAAGGATGAGACTATGTCTTTCCATCCAAATTTTAAATCTAATAGGTTCCAGGTCGAAGTACTTCTTTGATACATTAGGGACCCTTTTAGTTGGGACTAAGAGTCCCTATCCTTAGTTTGTTGGAGGAAAGGAATACCCTTCGTAGGACAAGGTCGTTTACATGGATGACTTCTTCTTGACCTTTAGAATTGTAGTACAAAGTCATGTTTTTAGTAAATAGCTAATTTTATTTGTAATAGATCATCTATTCATCGAGAAAATCGAGCTCATACCTTCTTAACTCGTCATTGGATATTTCATCGAATTGTAAGTGATGAAGAGAGGGTGGACTTACCTCAATTGGGCTCATAGCTAATGCTCCATAATCTATGTAGAAATGAGTTTCTCTTATTATAGTCCTGCTAATAATTTGGATAGCCTATAAGACCTAAGATAGCTTGTCCACCCATGCCCCTTTGGAGGCATAAAACTTCCATTTGAGGGTATACTTGACGGTCTTGTTGATGGCTTCCACCTACCCATTGGCTTGAGAATGGTGGGGATGGAGAAGTGCTTTGATTTCGAGTACATCGCATAAATCTTTAATTTTCTTATTATCAAACTATCGCCCATTGTCAGATACGTTTGATTGGAGAGTGCCAAATCCGTAAGTAACATTTTTCCACAAGAACTTGGAAGTGTTTGCTTTAGTTATTTTAGCTAGGGGCTCTGTTTCTACTCATTTAGTGAAATAGTTAATAGTAATGATAACGAAGCTGGCACTGCCTTTTCCCTTAGGTAGCGGTCTTATGAGGTTAGTTCCCTACTTGGCGAATAGCCAAGGGCTGGAGACAACACATAGTTCCTGGAAAGGTTGTCTTTGTACCATCGAGAAGCGTTGACACTTGTCACATCTCTTCACAAGTTGTTGTGCATCCTTTTTTAATGTAGGGAAGTAGTATCCCTACCTCAATACCTTTTATGCCAGAGCTCACCCTCATAAATGGTTGCCACCAACCCTTTATGAATTTTTTGG
>NW_019246048.1:0-1475 GCF_002742605.1 Olea europaea var. sylvestris
CTCTCCAATTTTGAATTCCAAGTCTTTTCTCTTGGTATCTGCATAGCTCTTTTGTCTACCTTGTATAGCCTTTATCCTGGTACAGATCTTATCAATAGCTTCCACTTCCTTTGAATGATCTCTGGTGCCAAAATTCTCTTTTCTTCAATTTCATCCCAATGAACAGGTGATCTGCATCTTTCAGATTGACCATTGGATTGGGGGTGATACGTCGTACTAAAACGCAATTTCGTTTCCATAGCTCCTTGTAAGTTCTTCCAAAACATTGATGTAAATCTCTGATCTCTATCGGACACAATAGATACATGGACTCCATGCAATCTTACAATCTCTCTAATGTACAACTGTATTAGTTAATCTAGACTGAATGTCATTTTTACCGAAATAAAAGAGCGGACTTTGCTAAACGATCCACTATTACCCATTTAGCATTGTATCCTTTTATTGACTTTGAAAATCCCACCACAAAATTTATTGTTATATTTTCCCACTTGCGTTTAGGTATGTCCAATGGATTTAACAACCCTGTCGGTCTTTGATGTTATGCTTTCACTTGTTGACACACTATGCATTTTGCCACAAATAAGCCTATATTTCTTTTCATATTCCTCTATCAAAATATATCTCAAAGGTCTGGATACAATTTCATTCCACCAGGATGTGCAGTGTATGGAGGAGAATGAGCCTCTTCTAATATCTCCTTCCTTAAAACTTCATCCTTAGAAATCCAAATTTGTCTTTTAAATATCAGTGCCTGATCTGAAGCTAATTTAAAATCCTTTCTCTTATCGGTACCAATCTTGTTCTTAATCTTCTGCAAGAATAAGTCTTTACACTGTGCTTCTATGATCCGATCTCAAAGAGTAGGTTGAACGATCAAAATTGCTAAACTATCGGTGACTTGTTCTTGTGTGGTAATGTCCTCAATTCGCAAATTTTCCAAATCTTTGATTAACTCCATCTGAGTAGTACGTAATGATGCCAACTGTCCCATCGACTTCCTACTTAGAGCATCAGCAACAACACTAGCCTTACTAGGATGGTAATGAATAGTGTAATCATAATCATTTCTAGCTCCAACCATCGTCTCTATCTTATATTCAATTCCTTCTCTGTAAAGAAATATTTGAGACTTTTATGATCCTTGTAAGTATCGTACTTTCCTCTATATAGGTAAAGGTGTCATATCTTTAATACATGAACTACCACTGCAAGTTCTAGATCATGCATTGGGTAGTTTTGTTCATATTGTTTTAATTACCTTGAAGCACAGGCAATCATTTTTTCATGTTGCATTAGTACACATCCCAAACCTTGTTTGGATGCATCACTATATATAACAAACCCCTCCGAGCCTTCAGGTATGGTTAACACGGGTGTTGTAACCAATTATTGCTTTAGCTCTTGAAAACTTTGCTCACACTTATCTGTCCATTGAAACTTCAATCCTTTCCTTGTCAATTGCATCATTGGTT
>NW_019246049.1:0-1451 GCF_002742605.1 Olea europaea var. sylvestris
TTCGACATAGGAAACATTCGATTTGGAAAATGATATCTAAATAAAAGTTGTAGCTCTTTGAATTAGATTTCCAACTCACTTTGAATTATCTCAATCAGATATCGGGAGAAGAAGTTATTATAGAAACACTGAAAGCTGTGCAGTGCCAACCAGACTACAACCGGTCGACCGAAACTACCTGAAATGAAAATTCTCGTTTTTCTCTAGAATTTAAATATTTATTTTCATCAATTATTTTTTCAAAGGGCCACCCACGTTTTTGGCAATAAAAACCCCACTAAATTGAAGTATTTAACTTCAAACTTAAATGACACTCATGTTTTCTCTCTTAAATGAAATTTGACCCTTCATTTGCTTTAAGTTATGGGATGTTTACCTATAAATAGAGACCTCATTTCACTCATTTTTCTCACACCAAAAGCAAGAGATTTTACATACTAAAGAAAGAGTTTCCAAGAGAGAAAAAGAGAGGGAGGAAAACTATTTTTCCTAGAAGTTTAAGAAGTATTTTCAAGCATCATTCTCAACGGTTTTCAAACATCCAAGGAGTGCATTTCTTTCAACGTCCAAGTTTTATCGAAGTTTTCAATCCAAGTTTTCAAAGTTTCAAAAGCATCAATCAAAGTAGGTAGAGGTGCAATGTGTTTAATTGTGTTAAGTTATAAGTTTCGATTCATGTTAATGTTTGTATGTCAAATGGTACTCCGGCACGGCATACCCTTCTATGTTGAAGAAATGTTCGTATGTCAAATGGTGCCCTGGGTACGGCATACCCCTTCATGTCAAATGGTGCCTCCGGGTACGGCATGTATGAAAAGTTATAAAGTTAATGTTTTAAAATGTATAGCTTGATCATGAATGCACCTATAACACCTATTGAGTTTTTCAACTCACGGGTTTAACCCCATCTCTACAGATTGAAGGAATTCTACCTCAGGCATGGATGGAGGAGAAATGGAGAGTGATGCAACGAGCCCATGGAAATCTGGTGAATAAGTGATTTGGATTTATTTTTATGAAATATTTTTCAATGTTATTTCTTTAAAGTTTTGAATAACGCAGAATGCGAGAGCAAGTTATTTTTTCTTCAAATAAATTACATTTTGTTGTTTTTAAAAATGATTCAGTGTTTTTGTTTAAACTATTTGAAGTAAAGTTATTTAAATTATTATCCGAAGATATAAGTTTCCGCTAAAATGTATACACTTGTTACTAAACAACCGGTTAAGTTAAGTTAAGTAAAGTAAGTAACGTTCCGGTCTACTAGGGGTCGGGGCGTTACAACGTGGTATCAGAGCAAGGTTTAGCCAGTTCTGTAGACCAAGTTTTTTTTTTTTTTTAAAACAAAAGGAAAATAAAAAGTTTAAAGTATTCATGGTATCGTGCATCCATCCATCAATCTCATCCTATGGCCCTAGTATGTTCATGTTTAAAGTTAATGATTATGTTTA
>NW_019246049.1:8905-33991 GCF_002742605.1 Olea europaea var. sylvestris
ATTTATTTAAACTTTTTGCTTAACTTAAATATTTTAAATTGCCTACTTTGAAATTTCGAGACATACCGTTTGTTGACTTGCTAAATTTATGATATATACGTATAACATGTTAGATTTAGTATTGGTGTGTGATGAATAACTTAAATTTTTAAGAAATGGCCGCACCTACCCACACAAATTTGATGTGTGACTTGTTGCAAGTGGAACAAGAGTTGACTAGATAGAATCAAATGCTTATGCCACAAAAACCAACACCACTACCACAGAATGCACCTCCATCTATTGTTGAAGCTATCTCAGTGGTTGAGCAATTTTGTAGGCATAAACCTCCTACCTTCGACGGTGATTCCGACCCACTGACCATTGAGAAGTGGATTAGAGGACTGGATTGTATTTTTTGACACATTTCTTGTACGGACGCACAGAAGGTACTATGCGCATAATTCATGTTGATTGGAGCGGCTGATCACTGGTAGGAATCTGTCTCACGCACGAGCACTTCCCACAAGTTCTGAGAGATTTCAAGGAATCAAAGTTTCTACAGCTTAGATAGGAAATTTATTACTTACTGATTACGAGAAGCAGTTTGAACAACTCTCAAGGTATGCCCCACACTTGGTAGATATGGAAGTTAAGAAGATTAGGAGGTTCGAAAATGACAACCAGAGATTGGCATGATCATTATGTTTTACCATTTCACTTCATACCGTGAAATGTTGGAGAGGGCTCATGATATTTCGTATCAAAGGACTACATTTGAATAGTATTCCCAGCAGAGCAAGGAGTTGTTGGGAAAAAGGAAGTGGAATGATCAGAGCAAGGATAGACGTAACTGGCCGAAAAAAAGACTAAGCACAGGAGTTCATATTGGTGGAATAAGTGGGATTATTACAACTTGTCCTAATGTGTAATAAACTCCACATGAATGCTTATTTGGTAAGAACATGTGTTTTCGATATGGTAAGCCGAGACACATTGCGTACAGAACCTCCAAAAAAGAAGGATGATAATCAGGACAAGAACAAGAAAGGGAAGGCTTGAGTTTTTGCACTAAACCGACATGAGGCTGAACAGGATCCGAATGTAATAGCAGGTATTATAATATTATTTAGAATACCTGTTTATATTTTTAATTTTACATTCTTTGGCGCTAGGTCTAGCACTATTATTATGAAAATAGGTATCCTATCATTATCTGATGTACCTGCTTACGTACTTTTTGACTTTGGGGCTACAAATTCGTTTATCTCTGCATCCTTCATCACTAGGTCTAACTTTGCATGTGTGAAAATGAATAATGAATTAAAGGTTAGCATCCTTTCAGGAAGAACTCTTTGCACTAATCAAATGATTAAGGCTATGAAGTTAGTGATTGATGGGAAAATACTACGGGCAGACTTATACCTTTTGGAAATGAAGGATTTTGATGTTACTTTAGGCATGGACTAGTTGGGACTCAATTATGCGACCATTCAATGTCAAGAAAGATAAATATTATTTCATAGGCCTGGAGAGTCATGTTCTTGTTTTGACATGACTCCCTTGTTCATCCCTGACAATTTCTTTGGAGCAAAGTTCAAATCCATCTTATATCGACTATGGAGTCATTTCAAGGATTCTTAGTTAATATCAACGGCTCCAAACATGTCAAAACAACTTTTAAAGTTATTAACATTGTGCGAGATTTTACAGACGTATTTCCAGAAGACCTACCCGACATTCCACAAGATAGGCTATTGGAATTTACAATTAACTTAGTTTCCGACGCGGCACCAGCATCTAAGGCTCCATACCAAATGGCGTCGAAAGAACTCCAAGAATTGAAGTTACAATTGGAGGAGTTGCTGGAAAAAGGTTTCATTTCAATCGAGTGTATTTCCTTGGGACAGTCTAGTATTTTTTGTGAAGAAAAAAAATGGGAGTATGAGGATGTACATTGACTATCGAGAATTGAATCATTTAACTATCAAAAATAGATATCCCCTACCAAGAATAGAAAATTTATTCGACCAGTTAAGGGGTGCAGCGGTGTTTTCGAAGATCGACTTGAGGTCAAGGTATCATCAGCTGAAGATCAAGGCAAGCGATATACCAAAAACTATTTTTAGAACTCGTTATGAGCAATACGAGTTCACTGTTATGCCTTTCGATTTGACCAGTGTTCCAACAGCATTTATGGACCTAATGAACCGAGTGTTTCATCAGTATTTGGACCAGTTAGTCATAGTATTTATTAACGATATACTTTTTTAGATAGGAAGCAGCATGACGAACAGCTCCAAATAGTACTTGATATTTTGAGGAATGAGAAATTATATGCCAAATTTAAGAAGTGCAAATTTTGGCTCAATTGCATAGGTATTTTTGGTCATGTGGTTACTGCCCAAGAAATTGAAGTAGACCCAGTTAAAGTGGAAGCAGTAACTAATTGACCTAGCCCTCCAGTGCAAGTGAAGTTTGCAGTTTCTTAGGATTGGCCAGCTATTATCGGAGATTTATTGAGTGTTTCTCAAAAATAGGAGGTCTAATGACTCAGTTGACTTGAAAGGGTGTTTCAGTGGACAAAAAAATGTGAGAAGTGTTTTCGAAAACTTAAACAGAAATTAGTCTCGACTCCTATTTTGACTATACCTGAAGGTTCGGATGAGTTTGTAATTTATAGCAATGCCTCTAAACAAGGCTTGGGTTGTGTTTTTATACAACATGGAAATGCGATTGATTATGCCTCGAGACAGTTGAAATAGTACGAGTAGAACTATTCGACGCATATCTTGGAACTAGCAGTGGTTGTTCATGTCCTAAAGATATGGCGCCATTATATCTATGGTGGGAAATGTGAAATCTATATAGACCACAAGAGTCTTAAATACTTCTTCACACAAAAGGAACTAAATATGAGATAGAGGAGATGGTTGGAATTAGTGAAAGATTATGATTGTACAATCCATTAACATCCAGGAAAAGCTAACGTAGTCCCAGATGCCCTAAGCAGAAAGACTAGATCACAGTTAGCAGTTTTACCCACAGTGCAGGAACACTTGATAAAGGACTTCGAAAAACTGAGATTGGAAGTTATCACTCCATCGACTCAGACTACGGCGAGTATAAGAGCATTTATGATTCGACCTACTCTTCGGGATCAAATCAAGAAAGCACGAGATAAAGACCCATTTCTACAAAAGATGAAAATTGAAGTTGGTACCAAAAAATGTATAGGATTTAAAATATCTACAGATAACGCGTTGACTTTTAAAGAAAGATTGTGTGTACCTAAAGATGAAAGTATAAGAAATGAGATATTGGAAGAGGCTCATTCTACCCCGTATGCTGTACATTCAGGCAATATAAAAATGTATCGAGATCTTCGAGATACATTTTAGTGGAGAAACATGAAAAGAAAAATTGGACTGTTCGTGGAGAAATGTATCGTCTGTCAGCGAGTTAAGGTAGAAATCAAAGGCTATCAGGATTATTGAAACCGTTGGATATCCTGGAATGGAAATGGGAACATATAGCGATGAATTTTGTGGTAGGCTTTCCAAGGTCAGCAAGGGGTTACAATGCTGCTTGGGTAGTTAACTGTTTCACAAAGTCAGCCCATTTTCTGCCTATCGAAGTAAATTTTAGTATGGAATAGCTCTCACAATTATATATCAAAGAGATAGTCAAACTGCATGGAGTTCTTGTCACCGTCATTTCAAATAGAGATCTGAGGTTTACATCAAAATTTGAAAAGTTTACAGGTAACCATGGGGACGAAATTAAAGTTTAGTACTGCTTATCATTCACAAATGGATGGACAATCAAAAAGAACCATTCAAACTCTTCAAGATATGTTGAGAGCATGTGTTTTGTACCTTGGCCGTAGTTGGGAGACAAGCCTGCCGTTAGTGGAGTTTGCTTACAATAATAGTTTTCAAGCCACTAAAGGTATGGCCCCATATGAATCTATTTATGGTAAGAAGTGAAGATCCCCTATCCATTGGAATGAGGTCGGGGGAAAAAGAATTTTAGGTCCTGAAATCATTGAACTAACAGTCAAAGCAGTTAATAAGATTAGAGCAAGAATAAAGGCAACGCAAGACCGACCAAAAAGTTTTGTTGATAGTAGAAGAAAAGATTTAGAATTTCAAGTGGGTGATAAAGTTTCTCTAAAAGTACTACCAATGAAAGGTGTGCTGAGGTTTGGAAAGAAAGGAAATTTGAGACCACGATTCATTGGACCTTTTGAAATTCTTGAAATGATTGGTAGTGTGGCTCATTGACTTGCCTTACCGCTTCAACTGGCAGCAATGCATAATGTGTTTCATATCTCAATGCTTAGAAAATATGTTCACGATTCCAATCATGTTGTAAGTTATCGAACTTTCGAAGTACAAAATGACCTTTCATACGGAGAAATCTCAATGATGATTTTGGACAGAAAGGTACCTCAACTCAGGAACAGAGAAGTGTCACTAGTCAAGGTGCAATGGCGTAATCATGAACTGGACGAGTTAACATGGGAGAAGGAAGATGAGCTTAAAATCAAGTATCCAGAATTCTTCGATTAGTTAAGAAAATTTTCTAGGACGAAAATATTTAAGGTGTGGAGATTGTAACGCCCAAAAAAATAATAATAATAATAATAATAGAATAAAAATGTATTTATTTTAAATGTTACATTTTTACATTTTGAAAATTTGAGGACTAAAATGAAATAGGTTTTAAATTCATAATTTTTATTTGAGTCAAATAACAAAAATTTTGATAGAGTATAAGTATATCAATATCGGGCTAGTTAGATAGTCGCAATTAATCATGCATATTAGGCTCAAGAAATAATTATTTCGAATAAGTTATGCTAATATTATTGAAATTGGAATATATTACCTAAATTCATAATTAATTAAGTTAGTATACATTCTTCCAATCAATCCACACGTGTACTAGTTGAATGAAGAAATATTTTTCTTAGATGGTAATGATTTGATGTTGATGGAGAGATATAGTAGGTTTTTTTTTAATATGTAATTGCCTTGATTTTGGGAATTTTAGGAGTTATCAATTCGTTTGATTTTAATAATATTTTCTTGCTTTGATTTTGGGAGTTTGTAGGGATGTTTGGCACGTGTAGATTGAATAGGAAAGGGAAATGATTTTCTTGATTTCTTGGTTGTTGGGATGGAGACTTTTGATGGGGGGAGGGGGAAATCACAATCTCATGCATATTTTTGGCCTATCAAAAATTTAATTTCCCCTTTCAATTTTAAATACAATACAAAAACAATCATTATCTATCCTAAAGGAGAAAAACATAGATACTTGTTACAGTGGCAGCAACATTACAAGCAAAAAATAAAGATTTTGAGAACGTGGAACATCTTACTTTCTTCCAACAATCATTTTATCGATCAAGGTAGGACTACGAGGTACAAGTGTTTTGTCTTGTTTAAATTATATTTTTTCATGTTGATAAATTATTATACTTATGAAAGTTATGAAATGATATAATAATTATGATATGATATGAAATGACTATCCGGTACTTATCGCCAAAAAGGTAGGACAATCAAATTATGAAATGATATGATAGTTATGAAATGATATGATAATCATATCGCCAAATTTTGAAAGTTAGCATAGTATCAAAATTATCGAAATATTAGTTTAAAACAACCTACTTTGATGCATGGTAACTTTGCCACGGTTGGTCGTTTTGTACGCCAATAATAAGCAAAAATCTAGAATATGAGAACTTTAAAATGGTATTAAGAATGCAATGTTTTAACTTCATTTGACACCTCCTAATGAGTGCATCAGAGTGGATCGTAAAAGGATAAAACTCTATTTTTCTTTAAAAAAAATAAAAATTGTGGGGTCATTTGACCCCACATGATGCCATGTAGGCCAGCCCATGGCCTCATATATTGTTGAAATAAGCCAATTTTTGAATATTTCATATTACACTTGGCCTGCAAAATAGAAAAAGAAAACATCTTAGTTTTATTTACTGTTTAAAGATGTTTATATATAGGAGATTTATTTAAAATCTTTTATTAATTTGGTAAACACATGCTTGCCATTGTCCATGTAATAATTTAAAAGAAAATATAATTTTTAAGTAAATTCTTAAATTAAATCTTTATAATTTTCGCAAAAAGTATAGTTAATTACTAAATCTAATGATAAGTTATAATTATTCTAATGACATTTTGGTCCATTTGGGTTGAAGCGTTACAGCATGATGTCAGAGCACGAGTTTAGTCTATTCTGTAGACTCATCAAATTTATTTATTTTTTTGGAAAAAAAATATGTATTTTAAGTACAAAGTTGGAAATTTAAAATGAGAAAATGAAATATTTAAGGCACTCTATAACATCTTGCATCTATCGGTCGACCTATCCCTACAACTCAGGTATGTTTAACTAAGTAAATTTAAAATTCCTATGCTATTGTTATTTTTCCATGTCACAGTACATTCTATATTTTATTTATGCATATTTTTATATGCAAAAATAAATAAAATTTCAAAAGGAAAATGTGTTAGTTCAAAGATTTGTATTGGGATAGAAATTTAAGTTGTGAATGACAGATGGCTAGGGAAAGACAAAATGGAAAATGAATCATGTTAGTCAACATGAGATAGATAACCAAGCTTACCTTGATTTTATAGTAGACGAATCTTTAGATCTTCACAATCACATACGAAGTTGTAATAACATTGGCTAAAAGCAAAGAATGGGAGTTACAGGATTAGTGATCCACAAGCAATAGGTCGTTTGCTAGAAACTCTTATATCTCATGAGAAACGTATAAAAAAACTTATACAAGAAAATATGCTATCTCAAATTTCGGAAAGTGAACCTAAAGAACTTCACTTTGAGAATTTTTACGATGCCTACATCCATAATTGGGAGACTATGATTGGTGATATTATCTCTCACTTGAAATCCGAATCGACGGTGACTTCAGATGAAGAAGTTGCCAACAAATTGTGAAAATACTAAAGAAGAGGAAGATGTAGAAAAGGACCCAGAAGAAGATCAAGAGGGAAATGAGTAGAGATTATGAAGATTAATGTTTATATGAAAAAAAATCAAGTGATATACAAATTTAATAAAAGATACTATTTCTTATTTCAAGAAAAATGTCTCAAGAAAATCAGAATAACTAGATACGGGACCTTCTGTAAGCAGTTCAAGATCTTAGCAGGCTGAATCAGAATCAAGCTCTATCCACACCACCAGCTCATATTACTCTCCTGATCCATATGTCGATAGTTGAGTTATTTCAAAGGCATAAACTCCCTACCTTCAATGGAGAATCTAGTCCACTAGTAGCTGAGGAATGGCTTCACAAGTTAGAATGTATTTTTTTTAACTTATGGCCTGCATTGATGCTCAAAAGGTCTAGTGTGTAGAATTTATGTTTACTGATGATGTAGTCACTAGTGGGATTCGATGTCCCAAACAAGGACCCAGGAGCAGAAGTTGGCGTTAACTTGGGAATAATTCAAAGAGGAAGTGCTGAACAAGCATTTTCCTTAATCTCTAAGAGATTTCAAGGAAAGCGAATTTCTTCAGCTCAAGTAGGTTAGTATGTCCCTGATCGATTATAAGAGAAAGTTTGACCAACTCTTAAGGTATGCTCCACAAATGGTTGACACTAAAATTAAAAAGACTTGAAGGTTCGAGCAAGGGTTAAAATTGGATCAAAGCATAATTCTTATGTCAAATCGTTTCACATCATACTGTGAGATGATTGAATAAGCTCACGCTATTTGGTATCAGAAGGCTAATGCAGAGTAATAGAGTCAATTGTATAGCCAGCAGGATAAAAGGCAAAATGGAAATAGAATGTAGAATGATCAGGACAAAGGAAAAGGTAAATTGCAAAACAAGAAAACTAATATCGGATCTAATGTTAACAAGGCTATAGTAGCTTTAGTAGCGTCGTGTCTAAGTGTGGTAAATCTCATCGTGGTGAATGCTTGTATGGGAAGAATGTTTATTTTCAATGCAGTAAATCGGGACATATTACTAAGGATTGTCCCAAATTTGCTCAGAAGAAGAATGATCATAATAATCAAAATAGAAAGGAAAAGCACAAGCTTTTGCACTGATTCAGAATGATGCAGAGGTGAACACAATGTAACAGTAGGTATTTTACTGATATCTAATATACCTGCTTATGTACTGTTTGATTCAAGAACTATTCATTCTTTTGGTCTTTTATTGCTAAATCTAGTATTACTTGCAATAAGTTAGAGAGTACACTAGAAGTTAACATCTCCTCAGGCAAAACATTGAATACAGATCGATTACCTAGTTTGATTAATCTTAAAATTGAAGGAAAAAATATTAGACGCAAATTTGTATCTAACACAAAGGAAAGACTCTGATGTGATATTCGGTATCGATTGGTTACGATATAATTATGTAACCATTCGTGTAGAGAAAGAGAATTGTCCTTCAAAAACTAGGAAAGGAGCGATTATATTTTCCTGAATAAAGACCAAACCTATCTCTGCCTAATATCGGCCTTACAAGCTAAGAAAATGTTGAGAAAAGAAACATATCAAGAGTTTCCAGTTAACATCTCGAGAGAAAAATAGGCGATGATAAAAATTGAGAACGTACCAGTGGTACATGAATTTATAGATATCTTTTTAAAAGATCTACCTGGTACTCCACTAGATAGACAAGTGAATTTTACAATAGATTTGTTTCTAGAAGTGGCACCATTATCTAAAGTTCATATAAAATGGCTCCAAAAAAATTTCAGAAGTTGAAAATTCAATTACAAAAATTGTTAGATAGTAGCTTTAATCGATCAATTGTATCTCCACGGGGTACACTCGTGTTGTTCGTAAAGAATAAAGATAAAAATATGAGGACGTGTATTGACTGTCGGGAATTGAACCATTTGACCATCGAGAATAGGTATTCTCTTCCGATAATTGAGGATTTGTTTGATCAATTAAACGGGGCTAAGGTATTTTCCATTGACTTACTATGTAGATATCATCAGTTGAATGTTAAGGCTAATGATATACCCAAGACGGCTTTCAAAAATCATTATGGATATTACAAGTTCACAGTTTATGCTGTTTGGATTGACAAATGCCCCCAACAATATTTATGAATTTAATAAATTGTGTGTTTCATCAATAATTGGATAAATTTGTCAAAGTCTTCATTGATGACATTTTGATATACTCCAAGAGTAAAGATCGGCATAAGGAACTTCTTAGAATAACGTTAGAAATATTGTGTAAGGAAAAATTATATTCCAATTTAAAATTGCAAATTTTGGCTTGAGCAAATTGGATTCCTTAGTCATGTAGTTACCTACTCAAAGAGTTGCAGTAGATCCAGCAAAAGTAAAAGCGGTAACAAATTGGAATACACCAACATCGGTGAAGTTCAAAGTTTTTCTGGGATTAATCGAGTGTTATCGATTTATTGAAGGATTCTCTAAAATAGCTTGACCAATGATACAATTGACGAGGAAATAAGTAAAGTTTCAATGGAGAGATAGGTGTGAGCAAAGTTTTCAAGAGTTAAAGCAACAATTGATTACAGCGCCTGTGCTAACCATACCTAGAGGTTCAGAAGGGTTTATTATATATAGTGATATATCCAAACAAGGTATTGGATGTGCATTGATGCAGCATGAAAAAGTAATTGACTATGAGTCAAGACAATTGAAGCAACATGTGTAGAATTACACGACATATGATCTAGAACTTACGACGGTAGTTTATGCATTAAAGATATAGTGCCTTTACTTATATGGAGGGAAGTGTGACATTTACACGGATCATAAGAGTTTCAAATATTTCTTTACACAAAATGAGTTGAATATGAGATAAAGACGATGGTTGGAATTAGTAAATGATTATGATTGTACTATTCATTATCATCCAGGTAAGGGTAATGTTGTTACCAATGCTATAAGTAGAAAGTTGATAGGACAGTTGGCATCATTTCCTACTATTTAAATGTAGTTGATCAAAGACTTGGAAAATTTACGAATTGAACTGGTTACCATGTCTAAGCAACTTACAGCTTGTTTAGCAATTTTGGTGGTTCAACCTACTCTCAGACATCGAATCATAGAAACATGGGGATAAATACCCATTCTTGCAGAAGATTAAGAGCGAGATTGGTACCGATAAAAAAATGGTTTTTGAATGGCTTTGGACCAGGCACCTATGTTTAAAGGAAGAATTTATATGCCTAAGGATGAAATTTTGAGGAAAGAGATATTGGAAGAGGCTCAGTTCATCCCATGCACTGCACATCTTGGTGGTTCGATACATTTTGGTGGAGAAATAAGAAAAGAAGTATAGGCCTATTTTGTGGCAAAATGCATAGTGTGTCAACATGTTAAAGTGGAACATCAAAAACTAGCAGGGTTGTTAAATCCATTGGATATACATAGATGGAAGTGAGAGAATATCACAATGGACTTTATGGTAGGATTACCAAAGTCGGCTACAGGAGATAATGCTATATGTGTAATAGTGGATCGGCTAACAAAGTCAACTATTTTTCTGATAAAAATGACATTCAATCTAATGCACGGTGTTCCCGTCTCCATTGTCTGATAGAGATCCGAAATTTATGTCCAAGTTTTGGAAAAACTTACAAAGATCTATGGGGACAATACTGAATTTTAGCATAGCTTACCACCCTTAATCAAATGGTCAATCCAAAAGAACTATTCAAAAATATTGGAAAATATGTTGTGTGCTTATGTATTAGACCTAGAATGAAATTGGGAATCATACTTGCCTTTGGTAGAATTTGCATATAACAATAGTTTCCAGTCTACCATTAGTATAACACCATACAAAGTACTCTATGGTAGAAAATGTATATCATCGGTTCATTGGGATGAAATTGGTGAAAAGAGAATTTTAGGTCCAGAAATCATCGAGTGAATAGTTCTGGTAGTCGATAATATTAGAACTCACATAAAAGCAGCTCAAAATCGACAAAAGAGTTATACAAACAATCGAAGAAAAGACCTAATTTTGTTGCATGGTTATATGTTGCGTTTCAACATATTTGATATGTGCACTTGCGCGAATTTGATAGCAATCTGATTACTTGTTATAATGTGTTTACGTGCATTGTAAGTTTGGGATGTATTAGCAGTGTGTTTTGGTAATGTGGACTATATATGCCTAAGGATACATTGGTGGTTTGTACCGAGGACGTGGAATGTGACATTTAGATCATGAGTGGAGAGTGATTAAATATTGGAATTTTTATTTGTGAAGACCTTGATCAAGTAGAGTGTAAGAGTAAAACTTTTATCACTTCTGTGAGGTGTAGACTCATTATCCACTTAGGTTGAGAGAAGTGAGGTAGTGATAGATAGGCAAAGAAACATCCAACGTGCAGCTTGTATTCTGTCCAGCTTGAAGATAGCTAGCATATGCAATTTGTTGCCAATTTTTAGCTATGATGTGTAGATTGTTGCCACTTGAGTTACTTTCTATTGATATAAATATCAGGCCTGTTGGATGTTTACAACTCCAAATATAGCCAAAAATATGAGTGTTGCTAACAGGTAAAAAAGTTGTACATGGCAAGTAACAACTTGGATTTTGAAAAGTATGTCTGGCTGTCCTATAATGCGAATTTGACTTATTGGGAAAAAAAAGTTGTAGATACATACATTATCTTTTCAATCTAACTTGAATCAACTTAGTTCGACTTCTGTAACTCAAGTTATAATCATTATACCAAGACAAGTCATCCTTTTGATTATTCAACATATTTTATTCCTTTTGCTCTACATTTGAAATACACCTAATAAGTATTCTTTCTAAAGTATAATATTCATGCCAATATGTATACAAATACATATTTTGATTAATTGCACTTTTAACAATGTATTTATCCAAATTGAATTTATGGCAAGATAATTGAAATTGGTACTAAAAAGAGTGAACATATATAACACGAATGTAAATGCCTTGTAAATGATATATCTTTGACAGCGCTTTTAGACACTAATCAACTTGACTGTGAATCTCATCCTCCTTCAACTTCAGAAGATCATTTGTAAGAACTTTGCAAAGTCAAGAATGGTCAAATAAAAAAGCTTCTTTTGCTGTCACCTCTTGAAATCCAACCTATTGAATTTTTTCGATTCCTTTCCATGAGTAATAGATGCTGGGATCATTGAAAGGTTCATAACGAGAGTAGGCCAATGAGCTACAATAGTGGTTGTGTCAGCAGTGATGATTTCACTTGCCATATTTTATTTTATTTTATTTTTTTTGGAAATACCGAATAGAACTTAAAATGGTTCCACTTGAAATTTAGCATCCTAGATAACTTCTCTATATTGTAACTTTCAGTTTCCAAGATTTTATAAATTATGTGAGAGAACTTTTCACAATAATATTTCTTTGAAATTCAATTCCTCCTTCATCCTTTGAGAAAAAATATGTTTTAAGACTTTAGAAATATATAAAATGGAAATAAGAAATACTACTAGAGTTATATAAATAAAATAAATGAGGGAAACATTTCAACAAATAAAGAAACAATAAAATAGAGAAAATACGGTTATTTATGTAATGGCGGTATTGTAAAGAACCGATGCCTGATTGTACACAGTTTCCTTAAAACAAATTTATTCTTCACTGTGGTGTAAGAGGACTGATGGCGTATATCTTCTAGGATATAACAGTTGAAAGTAATTAACTAGCACCTTATTACTACTTTAAACGAACTGGAAATGCTCACACTTCTATCACCAATCTAGAATTAAAATTATCTAAACTACTAAAAATAATACTCTTGAAAACAAGAGTTAAGAGGGAAATTTGAGAGATGAGAGAGCTCTCAAAGTTGTGTGTGGAATAAGGAGGAGAACACCTTATATAGTACTAGGATGTGAAGGGTTTCAACTTTCAATTTTCCATTAATTTGCATTAACATAAAAATATTACAACAGTCGTTAGGGCTTTGTGACCACCAATTCAATTGAAAAAATTAATTAGAGAATTAAAAAATATTAAATTTGTTGTTACAATTGGCATTCACTTCATTTTTCTCTAATTTTTTTCCAACACTTTTTTCCTTGTTATGTTGCATAATCTTGGAATATTTTGATTCTTTCTTGAGGTGCCAACTCATCAACTGTAGTTCTTACTTCTGGAGAATACCAAAGAAGATCTGAGGGTTCGAAGCATGAAGATCGAATATCAATATACAATAAAAGATTTGAAGGTGTTGCTGTCCGGATAAGAATTCAGATTCAAAGATTATCGCTTCAAGGGTAATTTCATAATCCTATTTGTGAATGATGATTGCTATAATCCAAATCTATAATTTAATAAAGATCCTGGGTTAAGTATTATTCAAAGTATTGTTTTTATTGTCTAATTTCACTTCATTTTCTGACATCAGGGATGAGAAAGTTCTGTTCGAGGTCTTGTTCATTCCATTCTCAACTTCTGGTTGTGCATTTACTATTTATGATTTTTATTTTTTTATTATTATTTTTTAATAGCATTAGGTGCTAAATATTTATTCTCTTCAATTTACAAAACTAAGTTTTACTAGATAATGTGTGCATGTTTAAGTGTCTTTTAAGTAACTAATAAAAAGATCTTTGCCATCATAATTTAACCGAATTATATACAAATATGTAGTCCCTGTTTGGCTCCTATTTCTTAGAACTTATTTTTCTTCGAACTCACTTTCAACCACATGTTTCAGACTAACAACTTTTATCAACTTTTCAATCAAATATTTCATCAAATAAAACGAAAATTTATTAAAAATCTAATATTTAACCGAATCAAACGGGGCTAAATTTGTGATCTTACTGCCAGTACTTCAGGTAATTAAGCAGACAGCATTGTTCAGTGTTTCTGTGAAGTGGGTAATACCGTTGACGATTATTTGAGTCATCAAGTCCTTATACCGTAAAATCTGACCTTTTAAGTTACTCGCAAATTCAATGCTTAAATGATCATATAATTGTCATTGTTTCCAGCTTAATTACCTCTTGCGTATTGTTTATGAACGAGAAACATGAGCTGAAACAGAACAAATTTGGAATTAGGGTCGAAAAGCAAAAAACAAAACGAAGGGTTCAACTTTACAATGCATAACCCAATCCCCCCAGCTAGCAAGGAAAAATTTGTGTCTTCAGTCTGTACTTACAATTACTATCTACTAAAATCTTTACATTGGCATCTGAATATTTCATATCTGAAAGTCATCAGATATCCTATGCTTCTCTTTTTGATTAGTCGTTTTCAACTCCTTGAGACTTTTTTAGCTTTGCCACGAGAACCCACATGTTTGCGAGTTCATTCTCTAGGTAGGCTTCTCTTTGTTTAGATTCTTCAACTTTCCTATGTAAATCAGCTTCTCTTTGATCCTTTTCAGCTAGAGCAGCTTCGTATGAAAGCTCTTTTTCACGGCTCAGGGCCATTTCTCTCTTCATATCTGAGGCCAACAGACTTTGCTCATGTCGTTTCACATGACTATCTCTCCTGCCATTCCTGTTGGAAATAGTGTTACGGCGCTGTGTCGGAGAATTTTTTTGCACTTCCAGCTCACCAGCTAATTTTTCATTGTGTTTCATCAGTTTTGCAACTTCCTCAGACAGAGCCTTTAACTCAACAGCAGCAGCAGATGCTAATCCCTTCGCATATGAACTCTCCTCTGCCAGTTTATTGTTGCGTAGCTCTAATTCCTCTTTCGATTCAGTTAATAAAGTGATTCTCCTTTTTAGTTCTTCAATTTCATTCGCCTAATGGAGGTAAAAGCACGGGATTAGTTACACGGCCTCTTGAGTTGATTTATATCAGGTAATCTTCATTGTGCAGAAAAATTCCCATACACATGCATGTATCCACAATAAATAAACGAAAGACTCCTAATTCAGCAACCAATGCCTGATCTGACTTGAATCTATATATACTTGGAGTTCATATTCTAGAAACTCTTCTATTCATAAATTGTTGTGATAAGGCATTCAATAAATTGATGCATTAGTTGCACTCGTAACATCTAATATTATGAGATTTCATTCACAATTTGTTTAATGCCATTACTTAATTTATTTCAAATTTCAAAAATTTCAAAAGCAAAATTGTTCTACTAAAATAACTTGTCACAATCAGCAGATCAATGGTTGGACACAAATAGTTACATTATAAGCAAGTCATAACAAGGAAAAGAAGATGAAAGACGTCGTCTTTCATTCTTCATTTGGTTAAATCAAAATGAACAGTTCACTATCTGGAAGCAAAGCATAAGTCAGGCTGGTTTGCACAGGATTCAGAGGTCAGATGTGGTAGTCAATGAACAATGACTCATAGCCCCAATTGAGTTCAAAGAAACAAACACTAAGGTCATCAAAAACCTTGAGCAGCCGGGCTGACTATATGAAATAAAAGGATATTGTTTAATCAAATCCCCTTAATACTATTTCCCTTCTTGTAGTATAGATCTGCTCCTATCCCATTTGCTTATCTCATAGTTTAGTTTTTTATAATTCTCCTTCCAAGTACAAATTTAGGCATGTTCATATGCCGACCATTTTCTGTGCAAGTTTTGCAATTTCATCATTTCATAGGAAATATTAATTTCAGACAGAGGAAAAGATGTGAATTAGAACCTGAGCTTGTAGAAGCAATGTTCCATTTCCATCTTTCAGGACAGCATTTTTTTTGCCCGTATGAAGTTCTACCTGCAAACCTTTGGTTTCCAAAAAGCGTTGTGAATGACTACTCAATGGGCTGCAGTTTTTCGGCTCTAAAGTATCAGAGAGCTGTTGTCTCAAGGTGGTAATTGTTTCCTGATACTCCTTACATTCCATGATCTAGCAAGAAAAAGTTATTTGTAACATCTCTAACCAGTATCATGAGAACAAAATCAATTCTTAATTAAATAATTGGTCGAAATGAGTACCTACCTTTTGGTTAAGTTGCTCTTGGATTATTCGATTATCTGCAGCTTTGACCTGGAAACAACAAAAGGCATATTGAATGTTCAGAAAAGATTTTGTAAAAGTTTCACACTATTTTCAGCTATTCTTCATTATATTTTCATTCAAATCTTAGTAAATTCAGGTTCAAGTTGCTTATGACCAAAACTAGGCAGGAAAGACTGATAGAGAAAAAACAATTTTCAATTTCAATTTTCAATCTCTAACCACGTTTTTAACACTAAATGACAACTCCGTTTTAAATTTCAGTTAGCATTGCAGCAACAGAAGATTTTTAGCGCGGAAGTGTATGAAGGATGGCTCGTTCATACCCTATGAAGGCTTAAGATATAAATCTAAACCGAAATTGATTCAACACATGGTAATATCTCAATAAATACAAAAATAGAATAGGAAACCAATTCTATGGATAAAGGTGCAAGTTTCATTACCTCAAGTTCAAATGATTTCTCATTTAACTGTTCCATCAGTTCAGACACAGACTGCAACATTAAACAGCAATTACAACTGGAAGATGAATTTAAGCATGTAACTTAAAAAAATAAAAAATAATAAAAAAATAAAAAATAAAAAAAAAATCCCCAGAATTACTTGTGATTCTTGGAAGTTGTCCTTTTTATCATGAGTAGAAACAATGCAATCTCCAATTTGCTTGCCCAGTGAAGCTATTTGTTCATTCTTTCTGCGGATTTCTTCATTCAATTTGCTCATCTCCGCCTTAAATAAGAAATAAAGAAAGATAAAATTTAGGATATAACAGTAGAACTTTGAAATAAAGATGATCATGAAGAAATTTACCTGGGGATGCTCTTTCCTAGGATTTTGTGCAGCCTCCTCGGATAAACGTTTTAGAGCACTCGTGTGAAGCGCCACTTCACCAGACAAGATCTTTTGTTGTTCTCTCAGAAGGTCAATTTGATCCATAGTCTTCATGCTGGTCTAATAAACATTACATAACACAAGATAACTATATGGTCAATGAAAAAGTGAAATATTCAGAGTCCTTACTGCAATCCCATGCACCAAAATGCACATGAATTTCTGAAGCAAGCAATAGCTTTTACAACAACAGTTAAGGCGTGATGGATGACCCCTTATGAGAACCCAAACATTTTAAGGCTTTAATCATGTTAATCAAAACTTAACAAGAACAATTATGAAACGTGCAACGACATGAGTGATTTGACTTCATTGCATCATATCCAAAACAAATGACGCAAATTTACAAATACAAGACAAAAAACATCACATTATCTCATACCAGTGGAGACTCTTGTCCCAAAAAGTCATCATCAGGGAGGACGTCTTCATTCTCTCTGGCATCAGATAAATGGACATCAGAAGGAGCAGTTTCTATGAGTAAAGAATGTTGATGTCTTGCTTCCATATGAATATTAATACTTTCAGCTTGAGGCGTTGAAGGTATACTTGTTGACTTCATTCCGCTTGATTTGTCACTGGAGCTTGCAAAGGTCCCAGTACCACTATCTCGTTTCTGTAATACAAGGACACTCAAGAAGATCAGATACTGAAAGCACCATACTTTGACGAAATGTTAGACTAAGATTGACATATTTTTCCATGTAAACTCTTAGCTTTGGTAACTAGTCCCTAAATGCCATTAATAATTTTCACCAAGTAACATATTCCAGTTATTTAGGCATCAAAGAAAGATTTTTTATCCAAAAAAATCTTTACTACCTGCTGAACTTACAATTTTTAATAAATATAAATTCCTCCCAAATTCAAAACAGCTTAAGGTCTGAGATCAGACATTTTTTCATCAATAAATAAATTCCTCCCTCCCAGAACAATTAACTTTTAGATGAGGTGGTAACACTCATTTATCTACAATTGTCTCTCCCATACTGGATTCATATTTTAACCAGAGGCCTCACATGCGAAAATTTTCATAAATGAGTGGCAGTGAAATTAGAAATCAGAACAATTTTGTACACTGATACCATGTCTTGCAGAACCATCTTGTCCAAAAGCCAAAGCTTGAGTATGTAGATAGTGGAGAAATTAATTTATATTTATATCTTCAACATTATCTTCAAAGGAAAACACAAAACCACAAAAAGAACTAATCAACACTTGAAAAGATGCCTAGAACTAGTTTCTGATTATTTATAAGCTGGAGTATAGCCTTTTCCAGTAAGTGAGACGAAGCCATACCCTTAACTTCAACCACTTGAGCAATCCATTCTTCTTGGGACGTTTCTCTTCTTTTAATGTGTCATCAGTATTTTCAGCACTGCCATCAAGAGAATCATTCAAGTCGTTTTCATCATCCAAGATCAGATCTCGCCTTCGATGTGGAAGATAAGCGAGCTGCAAGACACAGTACAGTCACATCAAACCAAAGTAATAAAATTGTTGTATGAGTTGGCCATTACATGATGTGCCATTATAAACCCTTACAGTGTATGCTAAATGAGTCGCTCCATTTCCATCCCAAATGAGAAGGGAAGAAAGGGAAAGGAGGGGGAGAAGACAAATTAGCAAGAAAACACATAAAAAATTTATGGCTTAATCAGTGCACCTCTTCTTCTCCGAAGGAATGCCTTCTCCTTGGTCCTGGGCGGTGAGGAATTCTTGATGATGGTGAAGCTTTTGTTGATACAAGAATCAATTTTGTAAGCCGCTGTATTCTGCCCATTAAAGCGGCTTTAGCTTCTTCCTCTTGTTCCAATCTAGATTGCAATCTGACTTGACCATCTTCTAGCTTCACAAATCAGGCCACCACAAGCATTGCATCAAGTGAGTAACAATCACTATGAGTGTCAGGAATAAATTGTAGCACAGAGGACCTAACATATCAGTAGATACTCCAAAAGAAGAAAACAAATAGCCATAAGATCGAAAGTTCAATAATTTAACCACCAGAAGTTACAAATTGTACCCAAATGCTCCTAGTGGTAACTTGGTGCAACATAAAAAACTAATGGAGAGCATGGACAATGATTAATTCATGATCACAATGTCCATAGAAGGTAAGGAGTCAGAAAGTAGAACTGATTTTAAGAAAGGAACTCTTATCTTCTTGGTTGTAATGTACCGTCTTCAATCATAGGGTGAGTAAGACTGAATCCAGACATGAATCTTATATAGTTTCATCCTCTTCCAATTTTACTTTAATAGAATAGGCATTAGTCACCGACAAAGCTAACAATCTTATCACTAAACCACAGCTTTGATTCGAAAGCGCTATTATATAATGCTTTTACAAGATCCTTGTTTGATTTTTATTTTTTCAAAATCACTTTTCCTCAAACTCATTTTCATCCACACGTTCTTCCAATAAAATAATTTTGCACGTGAACTCATGACTTTACTAGTTTTTAACCACACATTCACCAAATATAATTCACTTTTCACGAAATCACTTCTCAAAAAATCAAAATCAAACAAGGGCTTAGGATTCTTAGAATCTTTACAAACAAAGAAATTACAGAGAGAAAAGAAAAGGAATACAGTTTTCAAGGGTGATCTTCCAAATCCTCATTAATTGCCAAAGGGGATTGAACCCTTGTAAGTGACAAAACTTGGCAAGTAATGCAGCATAAAATGTCATGAAGCTTTATTTTTTTTAAATAAAGCCAAAATATTGCAAATTAAATCAGAACTCAGACTTCAAGGAAAACCTATTGAAGACATCTTCTCCAGGAATACCTTCTGTTTTAGGAGCAAAATATCATCTCCTCCGGTATCTTTTGCTTGTGGAACTGTGACTATGCCTCTTCTCAGTTTTTCTAGTTCTTCCTTCAAACAACGAATTTCAGTTTGGTATTTTTTGATAAGTGACTTCTCATCGATTATCTGCACAATCAGAAGCTTATTAAAGAATTGTCAACAAATGGCATTTTGTACTATGGATATCTCTAGAGATCATACCTTATTTTGTGATGCTTGAATTTCAATATGCTTTGCACGGTGTGCAAACTTCAATGTGTTGTGTGTTTCTTCTGAATTGCTTGAAGAGGGGGTAACAGTGCAGATTAGCTGGTTTTATAAAACAATATATTAACAGATTATACCTCTAATTTTACAAGTCATAAAGAACGTTTTGACAACCCATAATACAAACATTTGGATGTATTCAATTTCATTAAGTTGACAATACGTTATATATATAGAATTGAATGTTTGTGGATGAGTCTATGATGCTTGCATTTTTATAGATACAGTACACTTGCATGCACATGAACACATATGCTCACACCCACAAACACAACACGTGTGCACATGGTAAACTCATACAGATACGCGTCCTTGACCACTTAGTGAAGATTGAAGAAGCCTTGTCAATTTAGAGTCCCTATATGGTACGTGTGCAGATCTCCCATCTGTTAATTTTGAAATGACCTGTTAAACAAGCACACGACGTTTTCATTAGAAAGTTTAACGTGGTTACCAAAAATATAAGGAGATTAAGGCATCAATTGGTATTGCCAAGGATGGATGCTCAATATCAGAAAAGCAAATCAATAATCACGCAATGGATGGTTTTCCAGCAACCTCGATTACTATCCAGAACTCAAGATAAACCCAAGAATTGAGCAAAGAAGCTTTTACATTATATTGATAACGGCAGTACCTTATACAGAGTGCAATCAGAGCACATATAGATGAACCGAAGGTAATATTCAGGGAAAAACCAGGGCTGATGTATAAGGAATAAAAGATCACATTCCTAATGAAATTCAATTGCATTACTCACAAAATGATAAAGGGAATAAACAGATTTAACCCCAAACAAATAACAGCAGGTTCACTTATAGCTAAAAATGAGGTTCTTTTAGAAACCAACATATTTTACCAGAACGATACCTCGGTAAAATAAATTCAATAACTTTGCATTTTACAATTATTGGACTGTATCAACTTTAAAACTACTTGTAGACATAATCAATCCTCCAGTGAAGATTTAATATAATCTTCTAATGTTTGTTCAACTCTCGTATTTAGGGTTTGAAAAATATTTATTTAGCTCTTCAAGGTTCTTGATTATTAAGTTTGGAATTTGGCATGCTTCAAATCATTAGTACTGTTTTATTTAATCACCCACAAATTTCAGAGCCCTCTTCAATACTTTATTAGAATACAGAATCTGAGATCTCAATCAAGAAACTAAATGCATTACATCATGTCATTGCTCACAGCTACAGCAAAACTGTATTTATCTATTGGGTGACCTAGGGTGAGAAAAACTTGGTCCAAGAGCATCTTATAGAAATCCTTCTCTAATTCCCTTAACTAGTCAAAATATTTTCATATAATTAGTAGATTTAAAGAATGATCTGTATCGAGTGACATGGAAAATGCAACTTTAATAATAGATAATTTCTTGGTTTTCAACAGAATCATATGCATTTCAAATGACAATGAACCGGAAATAGGACGGTTTTCAAGATTGTATCAATGTTGCTTTGTGGTCTATTCTAACTAAAAAAGAGATCATTTATTGAGTAAAACTATTACACAGGTAATACAGTCACAATGACAGAGTTCTCACAGTTCCAAGAGTTAGCAAGCTTTTATTGATATAGGATCCCTCTTTCCGGCGCACACCTGTTGTTTCGGCCTTTGAGCTCTCAGAACCTGCCAAGTCAATGAGGTTCTGCAAGCATGAATTTAAAACACAAGTCAACAATTACTTAACCAATCACTTTTGCTACAACAAAGAGTGAAATGTGCCCAAATTGAGAATTGTCAGTCATGATGAAGCAAAGAGAGACTTGAAAGATCTCAAAATTAACAACTAAAAAGGAATTCAATTGAAAAGATTTTAGTGATTGGCCGATGAAAGCAGAATATGTATGAACTTGAAAATATACCAGCTGGGACAAGGTAACAGCCTCGCCTTCACAATTTTCACCATAAGGGCTACTCTCTATTGTCTGTAAAAAGAGTAATAAAGTGAAATTATCAACATATTGAAGGAAAAGTGCGGAAACAAGCCTTCAAAAAAAAGGCAATTCAGGTTAACTTCAACTCAAAAAAATAAGATGCTACCTACCAGCGTGAATATTGTATGACTCCTGCTGCTGAGTAAGTTGAAGTTTGTTGAACCAACATGCCTGTGCTCTGTGGTTGTCAATTAGATTTACCAAAAATTAAGAGAGGCAAAAACAGATAGTAATAATATTGTTCAAAGATTAAAAGGATTTCATCACTAATCTAACATTAGCAATCACAAGAAAGTAAGTCATCAGAGCCATATTAGCAGTAACAAAGTAACTGTAGCAGTTATTGAGTAACATGGTAATGTGGTTGCAGCAGCACTAGCAACAAGGATTTTATTCTAGCAGCGAATCCACTCATTAGGGTTGCCTATATCTTAACGAGCAAGTAATTGGTCCCAACAAGGATCACGAAAATGGTACTTAAACATGTGCATTTAGTAGCATGTATATTATTACAATCTATCTGCGGAAAGTTCTTCAATTATTTACACATAAAATGATATTAACCTTGTTTTCAAAAGAACAACATTCTTACATAAAAATAAATGCACATTGCGTGCCTCTTCACCTGATAAAGGAATATGCATCTAAACAAAAAACTAAGACGGTGATGAAGCATAGTACCTTCTCCTGCTGCAATCAGGGAGAGGGCATGAGCTGGGGACAATACAACTTCGTCCTTTATTCCTTCGACAAAGGTTCCCTGCAGCAGATCATATCTCAGGTGCAATGATTGTTAAGATAATTTAGCACAGAATTCCTAGAATTACTATTATTCTCAATCCAAGTAGACCCAGTGTAGCTGTCATAGCTTACTTTCACGAAAAATTATAAACCTTTTTGATGTGGACATCATCCCATCCCCATTTTATCTTTCATTTATTTTGGTCTTATGTATTTTAGCTACTTATTTTGGACTTATGTCTCATTGGGCTTGTATATGGGTTTGGCCCAAGCCCAAGTTATTATTTTGTTATTTATGTTATTGTAATTGAGATTGAAAGGTAGATGATGAATGAATGAATTGTTGCCTTCCACTCCTCTGTCTTCTCTCTTCCCCCCTCTTTCTTCTCTCACGTTTTTTTTTTCCCTTCTCTTTCTCCTTTCTTCCTCTTGTTCTTGCTTTGATTTTGATATTCACTTATTTTCATTGATTCTACATCAAATTTTGGTATCGGAGCTAAACTTGGGAAGTATTTTAAATATCTCATCTACTACCAAAAATTTCTCCTACCTACAATTCATAGAACACCAACCATAACCAGTATCATCCTATTTAAAAAAATGAAAACTTCAAACCAGTTGCTGCAGAACCCAGCAGCCACCTCCGCCTCCTCTGCGCCCGTTCCTATCCACCACCAATTCCCCTGAAACACTCAATACGCAAATCCCCAGCCACAACCGTAATCTTCTGCCTGTAATTGTCGGCGTTCAACCCACCACCAACTATAACTTCCCAACTAAGTATTTCCAACAACTACTCACAAAATAACCGTCCACAATCACCCACCACAAACAGACCCATAATCCACTTCATTCTCCGACAATCTCACAGCCCATATACACGAAACCACCCAATAGAAGGTCCCATATTCGGCAACCATTATAATTCCATGAGCACCCCTAAATACCTCCAGTAGCCAGACATTCACGTAATCGCACCATCACCTGCAATTACCCTTCCCGAAGAGCGCCATCGTCGACAACCATTGCTTCACATAATTCACTACCCACATCTCGCCAACCACATACACCGCCATCAATAGTAATCGATCCAAGCCATCACGACTTCAGTTACCACTCACGACACCCAAGGCACCAACCGCCACAACTCTAGTCACTTGCACTTACCGAAGTTAGCCACCCAGCAGTCGACCTGCTCCTTCGCCTCCAGTCGACCCTTGATTGGCTATATTGGACCTTCAATTTGTGTATACTGGGATTGGGCCTCAGCTGTTTATGTATATAGCGGACTCTGATTGTAGTTTGGGCCTCAATTGGTGTCCTGTTTGTTTGGGTCTCAAGTTGTAACCGGTTTGCTTATCTGATTTTGTAAGTAAAAAAAAATAAAAAAATTTAACATCATTTTCAGGTATCCCTTTCATTTCAGTTGGTTGGACACGGCTTCTTCAAACGAACGAAAAGGAAGTCATTGTTTTTATTTATCCTCAGTTTATATTGTTGTTTATCTTGAATTGTATCGATTAACTTTTGTGCTGCCGCATTTACATAAAATTCACGTGATTAAATTCCCTTGTCATACTTTCACCTTTACCCCCATTTACTTTAATTGTTTATGTCGTTGACTAGTGTTTGATCCTTGCTTTATTATTTTACATAGACCAGCAATATCAGCTTGACACAATTGAACTTTTATAAAAAAAAAAAAAAAAAAAAAAAAAAAAAAAAAAAGAAGCTGAAGTTGTTATTTTCATTTCTTGAACTAGTTGTTTATTGATCTCGTCATTCTCTGCATTAGGTCAGTGTTACATTGTATGCATTTGCGTAGTGATCATTTTGTCATACCAAATTTCAATAATGTGACCATGGACCAATCTCAATTTGATGCCCTTACTCGACAATTAGCTCAACTACAGGCTCAATTAGCAACCGTCCAAACCGAGGTGACTATTACTCGTGAGGAGAGTAGAGAACTAGCTGCTAGAGTGAACAATCAAGAACAAACCTCCCCCTCAACCGACGCTGATAACTCTGAAGCGTCTCATAACATAACCTATCGTCGTCGACATGATGGTCGACAGCGTATTCGTCACGGACAAAGGAATAGGGAACAGGAGCGCAATCATGAACGAAACCATGACCCTTATGGAACTCATTCACCTCCTCGCTATGAGGAACGCTACTTTCGAAACATCAAATTAGACGCTCCTACTTTCGATGGCTGTTTAGATCCTAGAGTTTTTACACAGTGGGTTAGAGACATGGATCGCTTCTTTTCATGGTATGGAGTCCCAGAGGATCGAAGAGTTCAATTTGCTAGTTTAAAATTAACTGGTACTGCCCAACTCTTTTGGGAAAGTGTTGAGGACCTTCTTGAAAGGCGTCATGCACCTCCTGTTGGAGGTTGGGAGGAAATGAAGCGCCGCCTTCAAGAGAAGTATTTACCCCCCCCCCCCCCCT
>NW_019246049.1:34002-49271 GCF_002742605.1 Olea europaea var. sylvestris
TTTTCCCCCCCCCCCCTCTTATAGGAGCAACTTGTTGGACCAGTGGAATACCCTCACACCAGGAAACCGTCCAGTGACTGACTATGTTACTCAATTTGATGAGTTCCGAATGCGATGCCACATCGTCGAGGATGAAGCTATGACTTTAAGTAGGTTCAGACAAGGCCTAAGAGATGATCTTCGGCGTGAGCTTGTCCTTCGAGGTGTCACCACTCTCGATCACGCTTATTCCTTAGTTCGAGATTACGAGTCGATTACTAAGACTCCATATGTAAGGCGTAGTGATAATCGTCCATCCATCTCATCGGCACCACCTCCTCCCACCAAATCTCTTCTTGGACCCCCACCGTCTAACGCACTCTCTACTTTAGACAATAAAGGTAAAGCTCTGGAAACTCAAGAACCTCTTCTCATTTGCAATGCTTCAATTGTAAGGACTTCGGCCACATCTCCTCTAGATGTCCGAGCCGAGCCTTAGTTATTGACGAGCGAAAGGATGTTGTTGATGAGCCTTTAGAAGATCAAGTCTATGAGCCTAACTTTGAAGAATTTGACGATTTGGGTGATAATGAAGATACCTTCTTAGGTTGCCTTCATACCCTTCCTGTAGGTCTAGGTCCTACTTATCTGGCCCCCGACACATCTCGGTTGAGTGTTGTACGTTGTACACTTACCCAACCTAAGGATGTCGATGATTGGCGCCGTCATGCCATTTTTCATACTTACATCAAGATCAACAATAAGGGTTGTAAGATTATTGTTGACAGTGGGAGCTGTATTAACGCGGTCTCTGTGACCACAGTATCCCGTCTTGGGTTGAAGTCAGTCCCGCACCCCCAACCATATAGCGTCTCTTGGGTTGACACTTCTTCTATAGCTGTGAAAGAGTATTGTCTTGTGCCTATCCAATTCCTTGAGTATAAGGATCATATATGGTGTGACGTCATCCCTATGGACGTTGGACATGTCATTCTTGGTCGACCTTGGTTGTTCGATCTGGATGTAACTATCCATGGGCGATCAAATTCATGTTCTTTTGTATTTAATGGAAAGAAGATTCACCTTAATCCTTTACCACCAAAATCCGTTGACTTACACCAAGCCAAAAAAATTGTCGAGAGGAAAGGATTACATGTGATTAGCCGTATAGAATTTGAACGAACAATCGTAAATGACTCAATCATATTTGCTGTGATTGTTATGGAAGTCCCGTTTGATTCCCCAGTAGCGACCCCTACTGAAGCCCAATCACTCCTTCAAGAATTTAAGGATGTATTTCCTGACGGCCTCCCTGATTTATTGCCTCCCTTACGGGATATACAACATGCTATAGATCTAGTTCCAGGCTCGTCTCTCCCAAATTTGCCTCACTATAGAATGAATCCTACTAAACATGCTGAGCTTCAGAGACAAGTGGGTGAACTCCTTCACAAAGGCTTCATCCGTGAAAGCTTAAGCCCTTGTGCAGTTCCTGCCCTTCTCACACCTAAGAAGGATGGTTCTTGGAGGATGTGCGTTGATAGTCGCGCTATCAATAAGATTACTATTAAGTATCGTTTTCCCATCCCTCGACTTGATGATATGCTAGATATGATGGCCGGTGCCACAATCTTTTCCAAAATCGATTTGAAGAGAGGGTATCATCAGATTCGGATCCGCCCAGGAGACGAGTGGAAAAATGCATTTAAAACAAAAGATGGCCTATACGAGTGGTTGGTAATGCCTTTTGGACTAACCAATGCTCCAAGTACTTTTATGAAGGTGATGGCACAGGCCCTTCTGCCTTTCATGGGCAAATTCATTGTCGTATACTTTGATGACATCCTTGTGTACAATAAAACAAGGGAACAACATCGAGATCATCTCACGCAAGTTTGCTCCACATTGCGTGCAACAAGCTTGTATGCCAATGTGAAGAAATGTTCTTTCTTCACGGATACAATTGTGTTTCTCGAATTTGTTGTTTCCGCTACGGGAGCATCTGCTGATCCTGCAAAGATTCGGGCAATTGTTGAGTGGCCAGATCCCAAGAATATACATGATGTTAGGAGTTTTCATGGTTTAGCTACCTTTTATCGTCGTTTCATCAAGGGATTTAGTACGATTATGGCTCCTATCATAGAGTGTATGAAGAGAGGAGAATTTCATTGGACGCAAAAAGCGGCTAAGGCCTTTCAGTTAATCAAAAGGCGAATGACAGAAGCTCCTATCATGCGACTCCCAGATTTTTCCAAAGTTTTTGAGGTCGAATGTAATGTGTCAGGGGTAGGAATAGGTGGAGTCTTGAGTCAAGAACGCCATCCTATTGCTTATTTTAGTGAGAAATTAAATGATGCCAAGCAACGGTACTCGACTTATGATAAGGAGTTGTACGCAGTTGTACAAGCCTTGCGCTATTGGCGTCATTACTTATTACCCCACGAATTTGTCCTCTTTTTTGACCATGAGGCCCTTCGTTTCCTTAATTCCCAGAAACGATTGAATTCTCGGCATGGCCGCTGGATCGAATATTTGCAAACCTATTCTTTTGTCTTAAAGCATAAGAAAGGTGTTGAAAATCGAGCTGCTGACGCTTTAAGCCGTCGCATCTCCTTGTTGTCCGTCATGAGTGTTAAGGTTCTAGGGTTTGAAAGACTTAAGGAAGAGTACGAGTCATGTCCCGATTTCAGGGACTTTTTTCTTGCTTTGCAAAATGGGGAATTGGACACCGCTGATGGTTTCCATTTGGAGGAGGGCTATCTTTTTAGATCCAATAAGTTGTGCATCCCAAGGACTTCAGTGCAAGACTTTATAGTGTGGGAAAGTCATGCTGGTGGGTTGGCTGGACATTTTGGGCGTGATAAGACCATAGAGGAAATTGAACGTCAATTTTATTGGCCCAGTTTAAAGACCGACGTGGCCAAGATTGTCAGCACATGTAACGCATGTCAACGATCTAAGCACAAAAGGCAAAACACAGGCCTCTACACTCCTCTCCCGGTCCCTAATTGTCCTTGGCAAGACGTTAATATGGATTTCGTGCTAGGGTTGCCACGTACTCCAAAGAAACACGACTCCATTTTTGTTGTCGTAGATCGCTTCTCGAAAATGGCACACTTTATTCCCTGTAACAAGACTTCCGATGCGTCTAAGGTTGCTAAGTTATACTTCCATGAGATCGTTAAGCTGTATGGCCTCCCTAAAACCATTGTCTCGAATAGGGATGTTCGCTTCACTAGCCATTTTTGGCGAACCCCTATGGAGTATGGTTGGCACTAAACTGAAATTCTCTACTGCATACCACCCACAAACGGACGATCAAACTGAGGTTGTTAATCGCAGTCTTGGTAATCTATTAAGATGTCTAGTCTAGGAAACTCTTAGAAATTGGGATTTAATTCTTCCTACTGCCCAACTTGCATATAACAGTTCAGTGAATCGGTCTATAGGTATGAGTCCTTTTGAGGTTGTTCATGGTTTTAAGTCTAGGAAGCCGTTAGACCTTATTCCTATGTCACCACATGCTAGTGTGTCTGTGTCAGCTGAGTTTTTTGCACAACATCTGCGTGACTTGCATATTGAGATCAATAAACAGCTAGAAGCGAGTAATGCATTATATAAACTTCGAGCTGATTTGCACAAACGACATGTTGAATTTAATGTTGGGGATTATGTTATGATTCGAATTAGACCGGAACGGCGTCCATCCAGGCCTGCTTCCAAATTGCAAGCTCGTAGTGCTGGTCCTTTTAGAATTTTAAAGCGTGTTGGTCCAAATGCTTATGTCATTGACTTACCATCACATTTTGGCTATCACCATACATTTAATGTTGAAGACTTAGTTGCTTACAAAGGTCAATTTCACCCCGCTGATGATCTTTTCACACCTCCATCTCTGGACCCTCATCCTGAACATGTTATCCCTGCCCCAATTCCACTTGCTGCAGCACATAAAGATAAAATTGATGATATTCTAGATGCATAGACTATATTAACCAAGGATGGAGACATTCAGCGCTTCCTTGTTCGTTGGGAGGGCCGTCCTGATTCTGATTGTACTTGGATTTCCAAAGAGACACTTCAACAGCTTGATCCTGATTTGTTGGAGCATTATAGGAGTCAACAAGATCTTCCTCTACCCGCACCACCACCCTTGCGTGTCTACAGATGCCAAAAGAAGTTTGCTCAATCGATCAGTTTGTGGCTAGGAGATTGATAGAGCCTTTTGTGATCTACCTCCTCGACGGGGTCGAGTTTTTCTCCCACCCCGGGAGAGTTGATGCGGACATCATCCCATCCCCATTTTATCTTCCATTTATTTTGGTCTTATGTATTTTAACTACTTATTTTGGACTTATGTCTCATTGAGCTTGTATATGGGTTTGGCCCAAGCCCAAGTTATTATTTTGTTATTTATGTTATTGTAATTGGGATTGAAAGGTAGATGATGAATGAATGAATTGTTGCCTTCCACTCCTCCGTCTTCTCTCTTCCCCCCTCTTTCTTCTCTCACGTTTTTTTTTTTCCCTTCTCTTTCTCCTTTCTTCCTCTTGTTCTTGCTTTGATTTTGATATTCACTTATTTTCATTGATTCTACATCACTTTTCATCTTCCCTTCCTAGATCAAAGTTAAATGAAATCTTAGCCCATTAGCCTCTTCTACTTCCTGTTATAGTCATCTCCAGCAGTTTCTCTCGCTCTATTCAAATTAATATTGCATCCATTTATCTCATCTTCTTTGTCATATCAAAAGTCCTTATTGTTTTATTTAAGCCCCATAAGACATTATATTCCCATATATCTATTAAACCATCCACAGTTTATAACACCCCGAATTCCCTTTGACAACCATTATTTTTGAATTTGGGTCTTGCTGTAAAATATTTGAAAGTTCATGGACCAAAATGATAACCTTTTAGTTTGGGAGGACTAAACTGCAAAATTCGAAAAAAAAAAAAAAAGAATATACATTGTCTCGACTATGAACATTGTTTTGGGCAGCTAAAGTGAAACGTAGAAGAAGTCAATTTGAAAGGTTGTTAAATGTCATTTCGTAATGAAAGGGAAGAAAATTTGGATGATTGGAGATTTTGTCTTGTTATGATGGAAAATGTCTGTAATTTAGGCCAAAGAAATATAAAATTATATTTCTTTTCAATTTAACATTTTTTTTATTGGTTCTTATATTACACCCTTGTTTGAACCACATTATTTTCATAAAAATGTATTTTTGAATAGTATATTGATAGAAAATGTGTAGTTTAAAAATAAGAAAAAGTTTTGAATTTATGTATAATATTATTTTATTTAAGTATATATGGTTGAAATGATGTCAAATCACTGTTTAATAATGTATTTTTTTTTTTTTAAAGAATGTGAATCAAACAGGGCCTCAGTGACTGCAATCAAATAAAAGAATCAAGTTTCAATCATATTGATTTTCAAGTATGAATATGAAAAATCAATACCTTTCTTTCCATTTACAAGGAAATGATATATCCGATATTATACATATATCTTAACTTACATATATGATTAAATACGAGTATTAAATCATATCTTTTATAAGGAAAAGATTTTGTCTTGCATTAAATTAGCAAAACAATTAAATCAACAGTTACTATGCCCAAACCAAGACCAAACCCAAACTACATACTACACATGGCACCACCCAAAACACACCTACTCTTTTATATCTCACACAACACATATGGCCACACACATACACAAGGCATACACCCAAGTTAGCTAGAGAGAAGAGAAAAGTAAAGGAAAGAAAAGAAAATAAGGGAAAAGCTTTCAAGTTTCTTTGAAGAGGTCATCTAAGAGTCTAATTTCCACACCATTCATTTCAAAATTCAAGCAAGCCCCAAATTTGGTCTTTTGTATAACATTTTTTTGTCCTAATATGAATACGTTAATGATAAGAGGACCGGAGTTTAATGGCGCTATACACAAAAAATCTCTATCACCTAAATTTAGAATTTTTTCTTAAATCTCCTTTATGTATGATATGATTTATGGAGTACACTTGTTGAGTAATATCTTACCCCTTCATTTTCCCATACGGGAAACTAGCGGTTTAAGACAGTTGGCACAGAGATGGCTTGCAACAATAGGATATATAATTACATCTAAGAAATTCATTTTTCTAATTTTCTTTAAGTGAGCTTTTCATCTTTAAGTAATTGAACACGTTGAACACATGACTTTGCTTTGAAAATATCTTTCTATTATTATGAACATTTTTAATTATTAATCTTTTTATTGCATCGATGATTTCATAAAATTTTACCATGTGTAACTTTTAACTCTTAAGTAAGTTTTAGTGGCACTTGGACATTTAAGACCCAGGGCATCACACAATACCTTTCCCATATATTTCCTAATCCACCCCATCTACATGAAAGTCACTTGTCCAGGACAATTCATCATTATTTGGTCAGAAAACAATAAAAATTGTACCTGAGAGTCCTCTCGAATTCTTAAATTCTGTCCAGCTGGATTTAACAAATCATTAACAACCTGAAATCAGGGTAACCTTAAAGAAATATAGATAAAGCTTCTTTTTCTTGGATTATGCATCCAATAATATCCATACAACTGGAAATAGTTACTAGTATCACAAGTAATAGATATTTAAACCAACCAGCATCCCAAAAAAACAAAGAGATGAGAAATTTCAAGCACTGTTACAAATAAGAGCAAAATAAGAGACGGGGACTCTGGGGAGGGGTCTACAAACCCGCAGATTTAGAAAACAATTCAACCAGAGAGCAGCAGTACCAAGTCATAAACTGCTGAGAAATAGTTGGGAAAGAGGGAAGACTGGGAAGTAAAAAGGATGCATATTGGCAAAATTTAATAGGATTACAGATAGCGATATCACAGGGGGATCCAAAAACAAACACAACCAGATAATTATGACTTGAAAGGGGGGATGCCAAGACACTAGCCACTCCAATTTCTCTTTGATGCCTGCTATGGACCCATAATGTGTAACAAGCCTTGCTTCACAATATAAAGAGTTGAAAAATAGCAAGAGTCTTACCTCATTGTAGATTTCCAAATATGAGACACGGAGAAGAAACTCTCGACTTGGAGTCTGAAGCAGTCACAAACATAATGGTAAATATTTATTATCAGGAGATAGTTTCTACTGGCGGAATTATGCAGGCTAAATTTTAGGAATAATGCAGGCTAAATTGCTTTAAAGTACCTCTTGAATGATGCTGAAAGCATCTTTTACAGCTAATGGTATAATGCCTGGAGACCTCTGATCACCCTGCAGTGCAAGCAAAAAGCTTAAGGATATCGAGTTGGTCTGATTTCAGAAAATAATATCTTCAAATATCAGTAGTTAACATACGGTACATCATGGCTATAACTGATACAATGAAGTGTATGGAACATGTGCTCTAGAAAACAATAAGATGCTGGAGAAGTTGGTGGGAGCAATAACCAAGCACAAAAATGCAGTTAATAAAAACTTTGGGTAAATGTACAACATACTAAACTCCCTTCCCAAATACTAAGATAAGTCGAGATCAACACAGCAAAGTAATATGACTCAAAAATGCTTATTTCCATTTTGAATGATTACCAAATTTTAGCTGGCACGTTGATAACTGCAGTTTGGTTCATTCTACATATGGCAGTGTGCAGAATAAAGCGAGTTAATTTTGGCTTATGGACTGTATTCAGCTTTTTCTTTTTCCCAAAGGATCAATCTGACTGCAACAATTTCAACCACAAGCCTTGAATATAATATAGGAATTGTAACCGCAGTTTATTGTAGAAATTTCTCCTAACACATTACTAATTGTCCTGGATTCGATCTGACTGTTGTTTTAACAATAGATAACTAAAAGTAACAGAACAAAAAAATTTCAAGTATAATTTTGCATCAAGCAGGACATTGTGATCACATGCTCATACGTCAAAATGTGAAGAGACTGAAACAAACCAATAAGAAGGTTTTCTTACATGCATGGTGTGGGTCTTCCCACTGCTTGTAACTCCATATGCAAAGATTGTACCTGAAATAGGAAAAAAATAAATAACGAAAACCTGAAAGATGGAAAGAATGGTACTCGGGGGAGGAAAAAAAATAAAATAAAATAAAATATAATAAAATAAAAAAACTCTACATAAAATGAAGAAAAATCATATTTTGAAAACCCTCCAAATTTTGTCCAGTAGTTAAGATATCATCATAATATCATTTTGAGCCATAAAAAAGTTGTTTTTTGATTTTTTGAAAACTACTGAACGACAAGTATTCCTCAGTTTTTGAAGCACTCAGGCAAGCTAACTTATTTCAAAGATGCTGATATACAAAGAATAACCCAATGACACAGGTCTATATAATTTCTGAACAGCTTTGAGCATGCTTGGGTCCATGCTGTCATTCAAATGAGTCCAAGTCACATCCCATATAATTAGGATTAACAATTCCATGGCCTCGCTTTTATCTTCTTATCATCGTTAATGTTTTCTTCACTGCGAACATGCAAAATTTAGTCAAGTTGTCCATCAGCAGTTAATCAATCGCACCAGTTTACTACCTTACAAAGAAGTAATTAGCTATTAACCCCATAAAACTCTGTCATGATTCGAATTTATGAAAGATTGTATATATTTTAGAAGAATGCTAGGAAGGTAGTTTCATCACTAGCCTTCAATGTTATCTAACATAGAAATCTTGAAGGCAGTAAATCACAATAACCAGAAGCTGTAAGAGATGGCAAAAATACGGTACGTACCATTGACTCCTCCCATAGCACCACTGACAACATGCTGTGAAGCAACATCATACACATGCCGTGTTGTAGTTGTAGGGCCAAATACTCGATCTGGAAAATATTAAGCATATGCAAGAATCATTTAAGCATTCAGAAGTTTACATCAGATATATAAAATTGTGATAGACCCCCCATCACATGTACATATTCTAGAAGGCCCAAGAAGGTGGAGAGAGCAAATGAGCGGGAACTACCAACCGAATTAGTTACATAAACAGAAAATTGTTGTATAAGGTCTATAAATAAGATAGTAAGAAGGAATAGTGGGGATCAGAAAGGAAGAAGAGTAGTAGTCGTGCATTTTTCAGCCTTCCATAGGCTTTCTTTTCATTTCATAATCTGTAATCCGGTCTTTGGTTTCAATAAAGAAGTTGTTGAACTTGTCTTTCCCACGGAACTCTATCATTTGGTATCAGAGCAACCGATTCTGATGGCCCAAAAGAAAATGGAAACTCGCATGGAGGCAGTCGAAAAGGACCTGGAGGAGATGAAATCAGAGTTACAGAGGCTACCAGGACTCGAAAAATCGGTGGAGCACCTATCCCTGAATATAAACAAGATACTGCAGTCTATGGAAGCCACCCAAAAGGCCGTAGCAGCGTTAACACTTCCCAAATCAGGGGTAAACGAAGGAGAAGGATCTGGAACAGCTCTGGATGGAAAATTACCGCAGTTTGCACCCAGCGGAATCACAAGTATTAAAGATACGAAAGAGAGGGGAAAATGGCCAGAGGCTTCCGGCGAAGTAGGGTCGGACGGTGAGATAACCAATTCTGGTCCAAACAGTGAAGGCGGTGATTGGCGGCGAATCAGGAAGCTAGAAATGCCGATTTTCAGTGGTGAGAATCCGGACGGGTGGTTGTTTCGTGCTGAAAGGTACTTCGAAGTAAATGGGCTGACAGAACGGGAGAAATTGGGAGCAATAGCAGTCAGCCTAGACGGAGATGCCCTGTCCTGACTACAATGGACGGAAGCCAGGGAGCCCATTCAACATTGGGAGCAATTTCGCCACCGCCTACTGAGGCGTTTCCGGCCAACACAGGAAGGAAACCTTTGCGAGAAATTTCTGGCGGTCCGGCAAGAGGGGACGGTGTCGGATTTCAGGAGAATGTTTGAAATATTGGCTGCCCCATTAATTGGGCTTCCAGAAGAAGTCATGGAAAGTACGTTCATAAATGGACTTAAAACCGAAATCAGGGCTGAGGTCCGTTTGCTGAAGCCTGTTGGGCTAGGGAATATCATGGAAACGGCCCAACGAGTAGAAGATCGAAACCGGGTATTAAAAGAGGTCCAAGGCCCTTTGGGACCTAAGTCTTCAAAACCCAGTTACCACACTTCAGGGTGGGACGCGAGGAGATTGGATTCCTTCCCAACTCGATCGGTGACAGTGGGGGAAAAGCCCTCTCCGGTTCGCAGGGAGTTTCCGACCAAGAAAATGACAGAAGCAGAATTCCAATCCAGAAAAGAGAAGGGACTATGTTTCAAATGTGATGAAAAATACACTTTTGGGCATCAATGTAAGAACAAGGAGCTCAGGGTGCTGCTGGTACAGGAAGGAGATGAGGAGGAAGTGGAGCTTGAAAGGCAAGAAGAACATCGCATTGAAGTAACGGAAAAAGTGGAATTATCTATTAACTCAGTGATCGGTTTGTCCACACCGGGCACGATGAAAATGACGGGAAGAGTGGGCTCGGAGACAGTGACCGTACTGATAGATTGTGGGGCAACCCATAATTTCCTCTCACTCCAGTTGGTCAATAAGCTAGAACTACCTATTACCAGTACGACGAACTATGGAGTGGTGATAGGGACTGGGGAATCAGTCCGAGGGAAGGGGATTTGCACAGGGGTGAGCCTCGAGATTCAAGATTTGTGGATTGTTGAGGATTTTCTACCGCTGGAACTTGGAAGCACAGATGTGATCCTAGGGATGCAATGGTTAGGAAGTTTGGGGGTAATGGAGGTCGACTGGAAACTATTGACAATGCGGTTCAAAGTGGGAGACACAATTATGACTCTCAAAGGAGACCCCGGGCTCATCAAAACCGGAATTTCCCTCAAAACCTTGGTTAAAGTACTACAACAAGATGTACAGGCGGTATGGCTGGGTAGTCTCACAGTGGCAAGAGAGGAGTCGGCTACAGTTCTTAGCCTACCGGCCGGAGTGGCAGAGATAATTGAACGCCATTCTCAAGTTCTCAACTCCACAGGGAAACTACCCCCAGTCAGGAGCACGGATCATTCCATCACCTTGAGAGAAGGAGCGGAACCAATCAGCGTGCGGCCATACTGATATCCTCATTTTCAGAAAAATGAGATTGAACGATTGGTGGAGGAAATGCTAGCTGCCGGCATAATACAACCCAGTACTAGTCCTTTTTCAAGTCCTGTGTTGCTAGTTAAAAAGAAGGATGGAAGTTGGAGGTTTTGTATAGACTATAGAGCACTGAATAAGGTCACTGTTCCGGATAAATTTTCTATTCCTGTGATAGATGAGCTACTAGATGAACTGCATGGAGCTTCAGTGTTCTCGAAACTGGATCTAAGGTCAGGGTATCATCAAATTCGAGTTAAGGGAGAGGATGTCAACAAAACGGCCTTCAGGACACACGAAGGGCATTATGAATTTCTAGTAATGCCTTTCGGCCTCACTAATGCGCCAGCAACCTTTCAATCCCTAATGAATCAAGTGTTTAAGGACTACCTGAGAAAGTTTGTACTCGTATTCTTCGACGACATTCTGATTTATAGCAAGGATCAAGCATCCCATGAGCAGCACTTAGACTTGGTCTTCACTGTTTTAGAATCACATCAGCTGGTAGTGAATGCAAAAAAATGCATGTTCGCACAACCCCAGATAGAATATTTGGGACACTTGGTTTCTGCCAAAGGGGTAGCAGCTGACCCCAGTAAGATTACCGCCATGGAAAAATGGCCTTCCCCTCGGAACCTCAAGGAACTCCGTGGGTTCTTGGGATTGACGGGGTATTACCGAAAGTTCGTAGCTGGATATGGGGCCATAGCATGGGCCCTTACTCAACAACTTAAAAAAGACGCATTTAACTGGAACTCGGAAGCAGAGGAAGCCTTCCAAAATCTGAAAAGGGCAATGACCACAGTGCCAGTATTAGCACTCCCAGATTTCTCTCAGCCAATCATCATAGAAACAGATGCGTCAGGATATGGGTTGGGCGCAGTACTCATGCAAAACCAGCGGCCTATAGCCTACTTCAGCCAAGTATTGTCAGCAAGGTCTCAGCTTAAGTCGGTATATGAACGCGAACTAATGGCCATTGTACTCTCGGTCCAGAAGCGGAGACATTATGTACTGGGGCGTAAGTTCATAGTTCGGACCGACCAGCGAAGTTTGAAGTATTTGCTGGAACAAAGAGTCATTCCAGCTGAGTTCCAACGCTGGGTAGCCAAATTGTTGGGTTATGAATTTGAAATCCAATATCGCCCAGGGCTAGATAATAAGGCGGCAGATGCACTATCTCGAGTCGAAAGGCCACCTGAACTATCAGCTCTTAGTTATTCTTGGGTCATTGATGTCCAGTTGATAGCTGCACAGGTGGAGGCTGACTCCCGGCTATCCAAGATCAAAAAGGACTTGCAAGAGGACTCTGACTCTCACCCGCGTTACTCACTAGAACAAGGCAAGTTATTCTACAAGGATCGCCTAGTCCTTCCCCGATCCTCCTCCCTGATTCCATCACTGTTATCGGAATTCCACAGCAGCTCCATGGGAGGGCACTCAGGATTCCTCCGAACTTACAAGCGCCTCACAGGTGATTTGTACTGGGAGGGCATGAAGAAAGATATAAGGAAATTCGTGGAAGAATGCCCCGTTTGCCAAAAAAACAAGAGCCTGGCACTATCCCCAGCTGGACTTCTTCAACCACTGCCAATTCCTCAGTTAATTTGGGAGGACATCTCAATGGACTTCATCGAAGGATTACCTAAGTCCGGAGGGTTTGATTCCATCTTGGTAGTAGTGGACAGGCTGAGTAAATATGCCCACTTCATTTCCCTAAGGCACCCCTTCTCCGCAGCAGTGGTCGCAGGGGTTTTTGTGAAAGAGGTGATCAAACTCCATGGAGTGCCGCGATCCATTGTGTCAGACAGGGATAAAATCTTTGTCAGTAATTTTTGGTCAGAGCTCTTTCGGTTGCAAGGTACCTTCCTCCGCCGAAGTATGTCATACCATCCTCAAACCGACGGGCAAACAGAGGTGGTAAATCAATGTGTTGAGAACTACTTACGGTGTTTTGCCTATGACAAACCGCGGAGCTGGAATAACTGGCTGCCTTGGGCCGAATATTGGTACAATACAACTTACCATGCTTCAACCAATACCACACCCTTCCGAGCTGTTTATGGCAGAGACCCTCCTCCTCTGGTTCGATATGGATCCCAATCAACAAAAGTAAATGCTGTGGAGCTGCAGTTAAGTGAACGAGATGCTATCTTGGATGAACTGAAGGCACACTTATCACGTTCTCAGGAAAGAATGAAATCATTAGCAGACCGCCACCGCCGGGAAGTTCACTTGAATGAAGGGGACTTGGTTTATGTTAAGCTTCGGCCTTACCGCCTCCGTTCCTTGGCCAGAAAACCAAATGAGAAACTTGGACCTCGTTACTTTGGACCTTTCAAAGTCATCAAACGAATTGGGACGGTTGCATACAAATTGGAGCTGCCTCCCTCCGCTTCTATTCATCCGGTTTTTCATATCTCACAGCTGAAAAAAGCCGTTGAAGAGAACGACGTATGCCAGCAAGTTCCCCCACACTTGTCTACAACCTTGGAATGGGATATGGTGCCAGAGCAAGTTTTGGGAACTCGAAAATCACCTGCAGAGCAAGAGGTCTTGATCCAATGGAAAGGACTCCCAATTTCAGAAGCCTCCTGGGAACCAATCACCTCCATTTCTAATCACTTTCCAGATCTCCACCTTGAGGACAAGGTTTCTTTCGAACCCGGGGGTAGTGATAGACCCCCCATCACATGCACATATTCTAGAAGGCCCAAGAAGGTGGAGAGAGCAAATGAGCGGGAACTACCAACCGAATTAGTTACATAAACAGAAAATTGTTGTATAAGGTCTATAAATAAGATAGTAAGAAGGAATAGTGGGGATCAGAAAGGAAGAAGAGTAGTAGTCGTGCATTTTTCAGCCTTCTATAGGCTTTCTTTTCATTTCATAATCTGTAATCCGGTCTTTGGTTTCAATAAAGAAGTTGTTGAACTTGTCTTTCCCACGGAACTCTATCAAATTGACAATCAGCTGTGGAAAATTTTGGCTATTTTGCTACACAAAGACAATGACAATGATGATAGAATATTATAAAATTTATATAATAAATTTGTGTTACTATTACAAAGTAAAATATCCTTTTTATAGGACTACTAGTAATACTAAAAGGATTAATTATTTAGGAAAATAATGTCAACTGGGAAAAAATATCATAAAAAATAAGCTTTACAACATTTCCATATCTTCAACATCCCCCTCAAACTCAACATGGTGTTACTAGAAACCAAATTGAAATTGAAATTGAAAATTAAATTGGTCCATTCGAACCACCCACTTCGAAAGGTCAGAGGATACTTAAAATTGTTTGCACGCCAACCAAGTCAAACAAAGAACTCAAAGCTGGAGTACAAGTAGGTCAAAACAAGAACCTCAAAGGAGTTTTAATTATTAGACCTGTCAAGAATAGGCTATGTTTAATAGTAGCTCTATGAGAATTCATGAGTCACATCAGTAGTCCACTCGAAGATGAAGGAGATGGACTCATCAAACAGGAACCTTAGCACAGGAGGACGCTAAGCCAATATATGTGATGGAATTAAATTCAATGAAATAATAACATGTTTTTCTTCTTAATAGTTCTAGCATCAACATATAACAACTACAGCTGGCTGTAAAACCCAATCCGACACAAGCATGACCACACTGTAATGTAATAGTGCATTCAGTGTTTTCATTGGCTATAATCTAACAACAATATGTACGGCGAAAGTTGAATAAGCCATAATCCAACAACAATTGCTGGAATCAACGGAAACCAAAGGCAACACAAGATGTTAATTAAAAGAAATTGAATCAATTCCTCAGTGAAGCAGGTATAATATGTTCACAATCTAATTGCAATAATAAGTGACTAGGGTGGAAAAATTCCAAGAGGATGTTTGGTGAGGATTAAAATTAGATTTTTTAGTAGATTATGATAGAAATTTTCGAAATGTATAGTTGAAAAGTTATGTGACCCATGAAAGGTGTGGTTAATATTAATTGTTTGACTTTAACTTACATTAAACTCAGATTTTAATCCTAACCAAATAAGCGCCAAATAAAAAAATTTAGAGCACTTGCACAAGTACCCGATTATGGACTGTGACAAAGGCAGCACATAAAGCCTTAGGGTAGTCAGAACGAAGGAGGGGAAAATTCAGGTTTGAGCTTGAGGCAAAAAAAAAAAA
>NW_019246049.1:50518-66080 GCF_002742605.1 Olea europaea var. sylvestris
TTCACACACTGATAGAATAATCTTTGGAGTTTGGAAGTATATACAAATGCAATTATTTGATTCTAAGATAAGTTTGATGTATAAAATTTGACTTAGAATTTCAATTCATGTTACATTTTCTTATACTCAAGCACACCTCCTCATGTATTAAAATAAAAATTAATCCATATAAAGATTTAGCATGCCCTAAGAGTTTATATTCAGTTCAAATCTAAAATTTTACCTATTTTATAAATTAATTCAAGTTCTGACCTTAATTATGTTGTGTAGATTATGTACTAAACTCACTTTTCATGACGAGAAGTACTTTTATATGCACATGTGATAGTATCATTCATTGAAATCGTGATATTTCTAAGCTCGAAGCACTTAAATCATGACACCCACGGACGCCGCTTAGGTTACTTGTTTCTCTCCCGCTTACTCAACGTTTGAGGTATCATAATTTAAATGATTCAAAGTTTGAAGTATCACGATTTAAGGGGATATAAATGATAATACGCATATAAAACCATCCCTCGAAGTATTTGAGTGTAACATGAAATTATCGGCTGTAAAATCAACCCACCTACCCCACCCTGGGGGTAGATATTTTAAAAAGTTGAGGATTTGAGGTGGGAAAGTTTTGAAGGTGGCCTAGAAAACATGATAAGGAAACAAAATGAAAATGATGTTAGTGATGTGAAATTATGGAGCTTTAGAAATGTTTTGGGGGGTGTTATGGCTACTCACTTTTGGGCTCTGACTCTTAGGCCTTTCTTTATTAAACACTGTATCCGCACGCTTGTTTGCCGCGTGGATCCCATTCGTTGACTCTTTTTATTTTTCAAAACCATTAATAATAATTAAATAAAGTCAAACTAACGATCACCATCACCATCACCATCGGTCCATCACTGCCGCCTGCAGCCACCACCTCCTCCTTCCGTCTCCACTCACTTCCTACTTATTTTGTAGTATTCGATTAGCTTTCTGAATCTAGCCACTCTTGATGGACATCAGAATTAGATTTTTAGTGGATTTTGATAAAAATTGATGAGATGTGTGGTTTAAAAAATTTGGATTCCATAAAATAAGTGATTAAAAGAAAAATAAATTTTTAAGAATTCAATTATCTAGAACTTATTTTTATGAAAATTATTAATTAAACCATTGTTTTAACAACTATTATTTCAAAACTCGTTATTTTATCTACTCAATTTCAACCACTTTTACACAATAAAATATTCTGTCCATAAATTCAAAAATTTCCTATGTTTATAACCACATATTCCCCAAAAATTTACTATTCAAAACATTGTTTTGAACAAATAATGGCCATTAAACAAATGCTAAATATGTTTGATTGATTTAATTTTCAAACTAAAAATATTTTATTTGTCTTATTTTTATTGGTGGATAAATAAGAGAAATTGGTAGGGATGGCAATTTGAACCGTGAAAATCGAAAATCGCGGTTAACCGAATCAAATGGGGCGAAAAAAATCGAACCGATGGTGCAATGGGGCGGGTGTGATTTTGATTTTAATAAACCGGTTCATGACAGTGCGGGTATAGTATTTACCTCGTCGAACCGAAATCGAACCGATTACTCGCTAAAAAAAAAAAGAGCAAAAAAAAACACACACACACAAAATTGAATTGATTTGATTATTGAGCTTTACACTACTTTTCTATTTAGCCCAAAACAAAATCTCCTCCATTACATCTACCTAACTCAGCCGGCTAGCCCACTCACCATCAGCCCATAATAATAGTATTAGTATGACAGTATATAAATGCAAACCCTACTTTCCACAAACCATAAACTCACGCACGGCTCATTTTATTATTAATTTTTTCTATTGTGTGTAGAAAATTCTACTTCTTCATCATACTCTAGAGTTTGTACAACGTTTAGCAAGAAGGAAATTGATGAAGATGTACATTTTTTTTAATATTAGTTAAGACCATTCTGAATATGTAGTACCGTTGTATTCTCTACTTACATTTCTTATTTACTATATAGGAATCAACTTTGAGTGTTGATCTATGCTAGTAAGACTTGTGGGGAAAATGAATCAAGTAACTTCAATGCACAACAATTAAGAATGAAGGAAAAATTTAGTATTGTTATATTTATAATATTGTTTGTTAAATTTGTATTTTCAATTTTATGCATGAAATGGCCTCCAAGGCACATCTCCAAGTGGTAAAAGGGGAGGGTGGAGAAATTCAGTTTTGCTTGAGGCTGTTGCGTCAAGGGTTTGAATCCTGAAATATGGATTTGACTTTTGGGTAAGTGCAAGTGTATAAGCAGCCTTCCACCCTGTACCCTTGGAGGCATAACCTGCGATTTACCTCCCTCACGATACTCCAGGACAGGGGTGGTGGGGGACCCTTAATGTTAGGGTTTAACCTTTTTTAATTTTATGCATGAAATGATTGAGTGTGTGTTGGCTCAATGAGAAGGACAGCAAACTGACTACATATTCACTTGTTTGCCTTTACACCTTCATTTGCTATATTATACCACTCGTCCCATAGATTTACCATTTTTTTTATCTGTCTTGAATTATAGATTACCTTTCTTGTCGAGAGTATAATTGAATTTTTTATTTTCTAATTTACCCTTATATAATGTACATGATTATCAACAAATAGAAACTACTTCTACTTAAATCATTGTTTAATATAAGAATATATTAGAAAAAGACGTGAAAAAAATATTATATTTCCAACTATATTAATTAAATTTTTTTAATCTGTGTGACATGAAACTAAGTCTATCTTTATGGAACAAATGGAGTAATTTTTCCTTTTTTTAAGGTATATTTTCTTCATTTGATGACTTCTTTTCGCATTCATGTATCTTAGCCCCCCGTTTGGTCATCATTAATTTTCATTTTTTTCTCTCATATTTTCAATCACACAATTTTTCATAAAATAATATTACACGTAAATCGAAAATTTTTCCTTCTTTTTCAACCACTCATTTTTCATAAAAATACTATTCTAACCATTAATTTCTCCACAAAATGGGGTCAAACAGGGGCTTAAATTATATGAAATAAATCAAACATTTGCAGACAAGCTGCTTGAATTTCCTTTTATAACTTTACAAGAGTATAGACAATTCCTTTCACAAACGATAAATACATTCCACCATGACTGTCATTGCTTTGCAACACATTTTAATTGTACATAAAGTCCTCAAAATTTTTGCATTGTAACACTTATGTCCTTAACTTTTTTCATTAAATTTTTATCTTCAACTGTTAATAATCAGCACTTAGTCTTCGCTAACAGTTTTCATCGAACTTGTTTGTTGGGAGGGCATGAAAAAACTTGTTTTCCCATTATATTATAAAAACAATGAACATAAAATTGCAACAATATATTTTCCCTAATTTTAATGGAATGTTTCGACAGAAATCATTATCAACAACGAGATATACTAATTAATGAAAGTTTAATATAAAATTTGAAGAAAAAATGTTGACCACATAAATAATACAATAACCAAAGTTTGAGAAGTTTGAGCATAAAAAAATACAGTGCAATAAATAAAAATTATAGAGAGTAATGTGCAATTGACACAAACAAAGAGATCATCTGGAATTATTCGAAGTTGGTTCAGTAAGGTACCAACCACTTATGGCCCTCTAATGATCGTTAATCACCACCTACACCATTCCCAAATGCAACATGATAGCTATTTTGCTGCTTCCACAATTTTTCTTTTTGTGTTGCAGTTGGAAAGTGCGAAAAACTAGAAATACAAATCAAATTTCATTGATATATGCAAATTAAGCTCCCGTTTGGTTTCGATTTTTCACCTCAAAAAATCAATTAATCAATTTTTTGACGGTTACTTCCTTAAGTCAGTCGTTATTTTTTACTTCTTCACTCACAGGTGGAACCAATTTTTCTCTCTAATTGTGAAAAAAATTATTCTCATAATCATTAGCGGACAAGAGATAGATTTATTAAAAGAAATTGCACAATCCTAATTTTAGCTTATAAGGATGAACAAAACATCCCAACTTAGTCTTCTAAAAGGACGCTAACTCTATAAAACTAATTTAAATAACTCTTAATCAAATGAAACTCTTATCTTAACTACATATTAAAACATCTTAACAATGAATTATGCAATTTATGAAATAATGAAAAAGTAGAAATTGGACCATATCCAATTCTTGATTGAAAGGATAGAGATCCAATGAACAAAGTAAAGATACCCAAAACAAGTAAAGAAAATAAAATACTATTGTCGAATTAATAAGGATATGAATAAGACTTTCTATTTTCAAAATGAACAATAGTATATAGTAATAAAAGGTTCTACCATTTTCTTACATTTTTATCACTTCGAATGATGAAATTTGGCTACAAAGACAGCAAGCTATAATGGCTTGAAAATGTTGTATTATTCATTTACTTTTGACACGATTAATTAAGTCAAGGCATACATTATTCAAAAACTTGTCATAAATCTACCGTGAAATAAGGAATGTTTGTGTAATTTTTGAAAATTAAAAGGGTTTTTCTAAAATTATCATAGTGTTCATCAGAAGTCTACGTATTTTTCCTTCTTTATTCATACTTGAAAGTTAATTTGTGTAGTTTAATGGCCTCCTAATGCAAGCTTCAATCCAAAATTACATTTTCGAGCACATTTTTGGTTAGGTCCTGTTTGGATCAACTAAAAAATTGATTAAAATTTTAGTCAAAATCAATAATTAATTTTCAAAACAAATTTTATGGGATTTATAACTTTTTAATCACACATTTCATCATTTATATAATCTAGTAAAAATATTATTTTTATAAAAGCCTCCTATTCGATGGCCATTATAAAGAAAAATTGGAGGAAATTGATGTTTTAAATAGTGATTTTTTGAAGAATGTGTAATTAAAAAATATAATTTTTATTTATTTATTTATATGTAAAATATTTTATTGTGTAAACGTGTGATTAAAAATAAGTATAAGAAATAAATAATTTTATTGAGATGGATAAGCATAACAAAGTATAATTTATAAGCAAGGAAAAGATCCTTCATCGAAAAAAGCTGTCAACGAAACCATTTATATGAACTCACACACACGCAAAACCAGAGGATTCCTCGTCTGTGGACAAATTTATCTGCGTCACATATTCATTTCCTAATACACTACAAAAGAAAGAGATAAATTTAATAAACAGCTGGAAATCACACAATGGCATAAATTGATAATCCATTTGTTTTAATTTATAACAGACAAAGACAAAAACATATATGTGATAGTGACCCTCCAACTGCATGCTCTTTTTTCTTTTCTAGTAAACATGGCATAGGTTAAGGGTACAAGCATCTTTTGAACAAAAAAATATGACATTTTAACTATTCAATATAGAGACTCGAGTACTATAAAATTGAAAATTATCATAGTGTTCATCAGAAGAGACAAAAGAAATGTTGACCCATATATTACTCTTGTACCTAACAGATGATAGAATTGATATTATGGTATATCAATTGAATCTGTTCACTTTAAGCAAATACTAAAAGTCATACCAACTCCATGACCTGAAAAAAATAGAAGCACAATAATTAATTAATATTAAGAAATTAAAAATATGCCATTTAACCGTTTTGATGTGGATGTGAGTTTCTCAATTATTAACCTATTTGACAATTGATGCTATATGATATAAATAATGGCCTACGATGGTCGATCGAGTGAATGCAACTTTCTTTATGTCAAGTAACTTTTGTTATGATAGAGAGACTGTCCCTATGTCAGTTTGACTATTATTATGGTAGAACGATTACTGCTATGCTACCTTGACCGTCGCTATGATAGAGCGACTATTGCTCCACTCCATTGATTTCCACCATGGTAGAGCATCTACTGCTATGTTATAGTAGACCAACTACCGCTATGCTAGTCCGACTGCCACTATGGTAGAGCGACTACCTATGTTATCCTGAATTTTGATATGCTAGATGACTTACACTATGCTAGACGGCTCTCTCTATGATAGATTGATCATCACGAATCTCAACTGTTTAAACATCTTTTTTAGTTGACTAATAACTACTTGACAGTTATCATTGATCCCACTAACCATCTAGTAGGTAGAAATTGTCCATTCAGATTGTGGGCAAAAAACTATCTTGTGGATGGACATGTTATACCAGATAGGTGGACAATAATTGTCTGACAGTTAAACAACATCAAACGCTTATAAATATTCCAACGGTGTGCCAGGTATCCATAAGTCATTTTATTCAAAACCTTATTATTAATTTTCACGCCGAAAGTACAAGTAAAAGAGCCTCATCTTCTTTTTATAGGTGCACAACTGCTTATCAGAGCAACAAAAGCCTCCTTGCTTCCGCTAAAGAAGTCCAACGGTCGTTTAAATATTATTTCATTGTTGACGCCTGTGAAAAACCATTGAACATAACACCTATGTCTAGAAAAGAACTAAGAGTGACACGCATTTGGTCGAAAATACAACGAAGTCAAAATCTATCACCAGGGGTCAAGGCACGTCTTTCCCATCTCAATATATGATGTAGATTCAATTTAGCATTTCAGAGACATAGTTGGCTGCCATGATGATCTTTTGCAAAATCAGACACAAAGAACGGCCAGTCTATCCCATAATCCACAGAAGTTCCACAACAGGATATACGTGGACAACTCTACAGTGGCTCAAACAGTTGCCCCCCCGATTATTCAAAAGACAGTTGCAGACCAAGGGTCCCATAAAATCACACATTCATAGGTTCCATGTCCTATGGTAGACTTAGAATGCAAGATGAAGGAAATAATGGCCCAAAAGATTAATGATGCACTGTTAGAGAGAAATGATGGATGCAGGTAGATGGTCTTGGATAAAGACTCCTTTACTCTAGGAATCATGGCAGTTCTTCTACCAAAAGGCTTCAAACAACCAATGATAGAAGTGTATGGCAGAGTCACGGAGCCACTTGATCACATACATGCCTTCGTTGATGTAGCTTTAGATGCAATGATGTGTCAATCCTTTCCACCAACATTAAGGAGAGATGCTAGAGATTAGGTAGCAACCGTGGCACCCCCGGTCTATCAAAACCTTTGACAAGCAAAGCTTTCAGGAGCTATGTGGCCTATTTCTTGAGTAATAATAGAAAGAGGAAGACTGCCATCGAATTGATGTATGTTGTCGAAGAGAAAGATGAGCCCTTGTAAGATTACTTGGCCAAATTTAGTCAGGCTACACTTGGTATAAATGGCCTCCAAATGTTTGGTGTGGTAACTGCATTGATGAACGGAATGTAAAATTGAGCATTTAAGATATTACTGTCGAAAAATTCCCCGAGATCGATGCATGAGTTGTTGAAGAAGAGAGACAAGTATGTAGATACAGAGGAAGTGGAGAGGGTTATGAAAAATATTCGAGAAGGGTGGAAATAAGCCAAAAACAAGCATGTGAGTAAAGGGTATGCATTGGAGCAATCGGCCAGGCAAAGGCGAGAAGAGGTTAAGACATTCACTCCTTTGAATACCCCGCTTGCCAAGTTACTGATGGAGATATGAGATATTGATAAGAGTGCAAAATATCATAATTTTCCCTCTTAATTATTGCATTCATGTTACTATTTGATACCAAAATACACTCATTATACTTATGCTTTGATTTAGGTAGCATTTTGGTAGAAAATTTGAAATTTAGAAGAAAATAGCAAAAAATGACCAAAATGGAAGAAAGTGAAAGTTCAGGGACCAAGTTGCAAATAATTCATAATGAGACGGGGCAATGAAATGATGATTCAAGAAATTAGGAGTCAATTGGGTGTAATTTGAAGTCAAAAGAAGTAAAATATGACCAAAACATCTTCACAAATCAATTCCTAATTGAAAAAGTTACGCATCGATTTTCAGCCTTATATTAGGACCTACTTTTGACATGGAAAACGATCGATCTAGAAGATGATGTCTGAATCAAATTTGTAGGCCTTTGTGTTAGCTTTCCAAGGCAACTCGAATCACTTCAATCAGATATTGGGAAAAAAAGTTATAGCTAAAATACTAAAAATTGTCGGAGAAAATGGCAATAACCAGCGCCCACATGGTTATAAAGCCATGCGGTCGTACAAGCACCTACAGGAAATTCTAGAGACCAAAATCCTTCTACCATGTGACCGAAACACTTATAACCATGTGGTCGCATGGTTATTCCTCGAGGCCGAAATTTCTGTTTCCTTAATCGACTCAAATACTTATGGAAAAACAGTTTCAGCATGTTTTTAAACCCTAATCTCGACCAGAATGCCTACCATTCATTCTCTATCACTTTTCTTTGGTTTTTGGCTCAATAAATCCATGGAGAACTAAACATATTGGTGAAGCCATGAAGGAAATCGGTTAGATTTGGGAAATTGCATGTCTTCTCCTGCTTAAATATGTTCTTTCATTATTAAACAATTCTAGATTTAGATTTCTTATTCTTATGAACATGCTTTGAGGTTGGTTTAATTTGTATTAAATTTTCATGGATTCAATCACGTTTTTTCCGTCAAATAATTGAAGTACTTATTGAATTTCAATCTTAAATCTCCTATTGGTGTGATTCTTTACCATTATATGCTTGTTATATAGATTGCTTTTGGATCTAATTTCAATGGATTATTGTGGAATTATATTATGGAAGAAATCTAAGTTTGGGAAATTATTGTGGAATTGAATAGGTTTGAAGGTTAAATTTTCCAATTCAAGTGTTGGGATGAAAACCTTTAATTGAGTATTTTCATGCAAAAATTGACATTGATTGAACCAATCTAATCACGAGAATTCCGCCGTTTCACTATTTCATATATTGATATTAAACTTTTACTTCAATTTATTCCAATCGACAAATTATTTTCACACAAATCACGACAAAAACCCTAAACTTTTGATCCTTTAAATAATTTTTCATCTCCCTGTGGATACGACACCTCAAAACTATACTACAATCATCGTGTTAATCTTTGGGCGTAATTAAATTTTGGCACCGCTACTGGGAAGATGGTTCGAATACTTGAAGGATTCTCAAGCAAAAGGGTGACTTCATTTCTTTTTTACATTCTTTTAGTTAGTTTATTTTATTTTCTTAATTATTTTGTTATTTCTCATTTTGTTTTATTTTTTTGTATTTTATGAACATGCTTCGAGACGAGCGAGGACGATTTATTGCGAGGCCTCAAACAGTGTTTGAATCACTTTCTAAACCTCTTTTTGATACTGCATCTGTTGGCACGAATATCACACTACACAACACAATGTCTGATAGTGAGCATGATGATGCGCCCTATAGGAGCTTGCATGGTTACCTTCACCCCACATGCACATCTACACCGTCATGCATCATGTTTCCACCTAACATATCACGTATGGACCTAAAATCGGGAATGATTCAACTTCTTCCCAATTTTATGGTCTTGAAAATGAAAATCTGTACGTGCATATTAGGGAGTTTGAGGAGGTGGTAGCAACCTCCACGGTCAACATGGTACATTGGATGCAGACAGGCTAAAATTTTTCCCATTTTCACTCAAAGAACGAGCAAAAAGATGGTTGTATTCAGTGCGACCATGTTCGATTGAGACTTGGGCTAAAATGACTCAAGCAATCTTTGGCAAATACTTTCCCCATCATAAAATAACTACTTTAAAAAAACAAATTTCTTCTTTTGTCCAAAAGAACAACGAAACTTTATATCAAGCATGAGAAAAATACAAAAAATTGCAAACTCTTTGTCCCCACCACGGTTATGAAAGTTAGCATGTTGTGAGTTACTTTTATGAGGGATTATTACCTAGGGAGCGCCAATTTGTGGAAATGATGTGTAATGGTGAATTTCTACAAAAAGATCTGGATGAAGCCATGGAGTATCTAGACGACTTAGCTGAAAAGGCTCACACTTGGACTGGACCTAATGCCTCCGATAGCACCAACAGGTTATGGCCTCAGGGAAACTCTACTAGCACCAGCATTTATCACCTTCCAGAAGACAACCTTAGAGCCAAGGTAGAAAGCCTCACTAGAGAATTAGAAACTCTACGTGCTAAAGATTTAAAACCTACACATGTTGTTTCTCGCGTTGAGTCTGAAGGGTTTTGTTTTGTGTGTGGTGGCACAGATCATCCAACACAAGAGTGTGCTACTTATGCTGAGATGAGGGGACTTTATGAGGAACACTGTAATGCTTAAGGCGTATATCAAAAGCCCTACACCCCTACTCTGAGACTTATAACCCAGGGTGGCGAAATCATCCCAACTTTAGCTCGAAATTTGAAAACCAACAGCATGCCCAACAAACTCGAGCTTACAATGCACCCTCACGTCAACCCATGTCCTCTAGGAATTCCTTAGAAGACACCCTACATGCATTCATCGAGGCACAAGGCAAAACAAATCAAAAATTTGAAACTATGATTGCCCAGGTAGTCGAGGAAAACAAAGAGAAAAAGAATCATATGTCTAAATTAATTAATGCCTTAGCTGTAGGGGAACGTGGGAAGTTTCCAACTCAAGCTCAACCAAACCCAAAAGGGCAGCACATGGCACAAACCTCAGGATTCAAAGAGACCACTTTTAAGAAGGTGAATGTCATAACCTCTAGATCAAAGAAGGTTATAGAACCAACCCCTCCACCTAGAGAGAACGAAAAAAAGCCAAGTGAGCCTAATGAGAGTAGTCCTAGTGAGGAAGTAGTGGAAAATCTAGCTAGAATACCTTTCCCTCAAGCTCTCAAGTCCACTTCGAAATCGACAGGTCAGCATAATGAAATCCTAGAACACCTCAGACAAGTCAAAATAAATTTGCCTCTCTTGCATGTGATCTCTCAAGTTCCTACATATGCTAAAGTCCTTAAGGACTTACGTACTGTAAAAAGGAAACATCATATTAAAAAAAACTACCTTCTTGACTGAGCAAGTGAGTTCTGTGATAAAACAAAGGATCCCACCAAAGTATAAGGACCCTGTTGTCCTACAATTTATTGTGTCATTGGGAACCGTGAATTTGTACAAGCCCTTCTTGACTTAGGTGCTAGTGTCAACCTCATGCCATATGCTATATACTTGTTGTTAGGTCTAGGAGAGATAAAACGCACCTCAGTGGTTCTACAATTAGCTGATCAGTCCACCATACAATCAAGGGGAGTAGTTGAGGATGATAAATTTTACTACCCCGTTGATTTCTTGGTATTATATGTGAAGGTTGAGGTAGATGTTAACTCTAAAATCCCTATTATACTTGGTAGACCTTTCTTGCTATAGCTAACGCTCTTATTAATTGCAAGAATGGTTTGATGAAGCTGACATTTGAAAATATGACTCTAGAAGTCGATATTTTCATGTCACCCAACAACCTACGAAAGATGATAAATGTCATCAAACCTACATGATTGATGTATTCACTAAGGAGGAAGCATCCACAATAATTGATTATGATTCTTTGAACTCTTTTCTCCTAAATTTTGAAATTTCATATGGTTTTGATGTTGATGAGTATGCTAACATTTGTACTATTTTTTCAAAATTGCAGGACCACCGGACTTCACTATGGCAACCAAATTTGAGGAATTGCCAGAAAGGACTCGAAGACAGAAACCATCAAGTATTGAAAGCCCAAGGCTAGAATTGAAACAACTTCCTACAGGACTGAAACATGTGTTCCTTGGACCAGATGATATCTTTCCTGTCATTATTTCGTCAGAATTGGATGCATTACAACGTAAACAACTTTCAAACATTCTGAATGAACACAAATCTGCATTAGGGTGGACCATAGCTGACATCAAAGGTATTAGTTCTTTAATTTGTTTCCATAGATTCATCTAAAGGAAGGGACTAATCCTAGGAGAGACCCACAACGTATGCTAAACCCCACAACGAAGGAAGTGGTAAAGAATGAGGTGCTTAAATTGCTAGACGCAGGAATCATTTACCTAATTGCAGGCAGTAAATGAGTTAGCCCTACATAGGTAGTCCCCAAGAAGTCAAGTGTCACTATAGTAAAAAATGAAGTAGGTGAATTGGTCCCTACAAAAAAGGTAATTAGTTGGCGCATATGCATTGATTATAGGAAGTTAAATACTGCCACTCACAAGAACCATTTTTCCCTTCCCTTTTTGGACCAAATACTTGAACGTGTGGCTGAACATCCCTTTTACTGTTTTCTAGATGGATATTCAGGATACTATCAAACTGAGATTTCTTTAGAAGACCAGAAAAAACCACATTCACGTGTCTTTTTAGTACCTATGCATTTTGTAGAATGCCATTTGGACTTTGTAATGTCGCTGCCACATTTCAAAGATGCATAATGAGTATGTTTAATGATATGGTAGAGGATTGCATGGAAGTTTTTATGGATGACTTGACTATTTTTGGGACCTCCTTTGATGCACGTTTGTTAAATTTGAAAAGAGTCTTGGGTAGATGTAGAGAAAAAGGCTTAGTTTTGAATTGGGAAAAATGTCATTTCATGGCGTCCTCTGGAATTGTCTTAGGGCATGTTATTTCTTCAAGAAGGATAGAAGTAGATAAGTCAAAAATTGAATTGATCTCTAAATTGCCTACACCCAAGACAGTAAAGGACATTAGATCATTTCTCGGTTATACAGGTTTTTATAGGAGGTTTGTACAAAATTTCTCATCCATATCTAGACCCCTAACTTGCTAAACAAAGACGTGACTTTTGAATGGACACCTGAATGTCAAAATGCATTTGAATTGTTGATTGTAAACTCACCTCCGCACCGATAATGCAACCACCTGATTGGACATTGCATTTGAAATTATGTGTGATGCTAGTGACTTTGCGGTAGGTGCTGTTCTAGGGCAAAGAAAAGAAGGTAAGCCTTTTGTGATTTACTAAACTAGTAGAACTCTAAATAGTGCTCAAATGAATTATCCCACTACTGAAAAAGAATTACTAGCAGTAGTATTTACGCTTGATAATTTTTTATCCTATTTGATTGGCTCTCCCATTATTGTTTTCACATATCATGCAGCCCTTAAACACATTCTTGCAAAGAAAGATGCTAAGGCAAGACTAATACGTTGGATCTTGCTTTTGTAGGAATTTGACATCATTATCAAAGATAAAAAGAGAGTGGAAAATGTTGTAGCAGACCATCTATCAAAGACAAATCAAACACCTTACCAATTAGAGATGAATTTCCTGATGAAAATTTATTTACTATCTCTTCTCTACCAAGGTTTGTTAATATTGTGAATTACCTTGCTGCAGGTGAAATCCCAAAGGAGTGGAGTGCACAGGATAAGAGAAAATTCTTGGTTGAGGTACATAACTTTTATTGGGATGACCCCTATTTATTTAAGTATTGTCCTGAACAAATATTTAGACGATGTATTCCTAATGAGGAGAGACTCAGTGTACTATATTTTTGCCGTACCCAAGCTTGTGGGGGCCATTTTTCTATAAAAAAGACTACTGCAAAAATTTTGCAGTGCGGTTTTTATTAGCCCACCTTATTTAAAGATACTGATGCCTATTGTAGATCTTGTGAGAGGTGATGATGCCTTTAAATCCTATTTTGGTAGTTGAAGTGTTTGATTGTTGGGGCATTGACTTTATGGGACTCTTTCCACCCTCTTTTGACTATTTATACATCATTGTGGCTGTAGACTACGTGTCTAAGTAGGTAAAGGTGGTTGCTTGTAAAGCTAATGATGATAAAATGATTGTTAAATTTCTTAAAGAAAATATTTTGTCTCTATTTGGTACACCACGTGTTATCATTAGTGATAGAGGCACACACTTTTGAAAACCGTTCATTTGAGGCACTAATGAAAAAGTATGGGGCGATTCATAAAATTTCCACTTCTTATCACTCACAAACTAGTGGACAAGTAAAATTGGCTAATAGGGAAACTAAACAAATTTTGGAAAAGATGGCGAACCCTAATCGTAAGGATTGGTCGTTAAGACTGAATGATACACTTTGGGCTTACCGTACAACTTTTGAGACTTCAACTTTGATCTAGAAGAGGGAGGTAAACATATGAATTTCAATTGAGTGAGTTAGAGGAGTTAAGAAATGACGCTTATGAAAGTTCCAAAGTCTACAAGTCAAAAATGAAAGCATTTCATGATAAAAACATTGTGAGAAAACTTTTGAACCAAACTGGAAAGTGTACGTGTATGATTCTACTGATCCCTTTATCATAACACGAGCTTTTGAGAAAGCCTTGCCATTTACCTGTTGAACTTGAGCACCAAGCCCTTTGGGCCATTAAACACTTCAACTTTGATCTAGAAGAGGGAGGTAAACATAGAAAATTTCAATTGAGTGAGTTAGAGGAGTTAAGAAATGACGCTTATAAAAGTTCTAGAATCTACAAGTAAAAAATGAAAGCATTTCATGATAAAAACATTGCGAGAAAAACTTTTGGACCAAAATAGAAAGTGTACTTGTATGATTTTACTAGTCCCTTTGTCGTAACATGATCTTTTGATAATGAGGCGCTTGAAATTGAGGACCCTAATAGGGCATTCAAAGTGAATGGATAAAGACTCAAAATACTCTATAGGCAACAGGTGCCTGCATTGGAAGAAATTCCTTTTGCAAACCCGGTTTACCACCCATGACACACTTCAGGTACATTTTTTCACTTTGTGTTTCTGTATATTAGTTTCAAAATTTATTTAGCGTGTTTTGCATTTTTTAGTTTATTTTCATTTTCTGTATCACTCTTTCCATTGGAGACTTTTAGGCTTCTTATACTTTAGATCATGTAATTCGCTTCGACACTCAGGTGACATCTTTCCTTACCTTTATTTGGCAGACGTGTTTTTGCATTGAGGACAATGCAATGTTTAGTTGGGGGGAGAGTTTGACTGAAATTTTGTTGTGAATTGCATGATTTACATGGAATTTTGGTCCAATTCACTACATGTTCTTGAATGACAATATATGCCACTAGGAATTAATGTTGTTTATGAAAGTTTAGATGTTGAGACATTTGTTGAATCTTTTTGCGTACACAAGCCTTGTGGTAAGAAAGTGGTTTAATACGTGTAGCTAGAGTAGTTTCTTGATGAAGTTTTCTCGCAAGAGTTAGTGAGGACCAAGAGCCACCTTGCACTAAAATAGAAATGAGCATTCATTGATTTTGTGAATTGGAAACTCTTTTGAGAATATATAGTTTGTGGTAAGATGGTAAATTACTTGGGAAATGATGAAGGTCAATTTAGGATTAACATCTAAGCATTTCAAGCCTTTTTTTCAATAATTACAATCCTTAGTAGCCATGTTGAGCCATACATACATGTATAGCCTTTTCTTCATATACTCATGTTATACATACTTCTCCACATTGGAGTATAGTCTATCCACGTATTTACCTAACTTTTTACTTGAATGCTTATTTGTGAAAAATAAAATGACAAGAGTTAGTATGAGCTCATGCAAAACACCCCTAAAGACAAAAAAAAAAAAAATGAGACAAAAAAATTGATTGATTTTGGAGTTGAAATATTGAAGAGGGTATTGATCGAAAGATGTAATCTATTGAGATGCTTGATGAGAT
>NW_019246049.1:66199-71585 GCF_002742605.1 Olea europaea var. sylvestris
ACACTCACACATTTGGCAAGTGTTTTTGATATTCCGATGATCATGACATTGTTACTTTCTTGTGGTGTTGAGTTTGAAAGGGACATGGCATGTGGTTAAATTGGAACTTAATAATTTCTTTGTATCATAGACCAATCACTGATTTGCTTGTTTTGCATTAAATTGTTAGGGACTAGCAATACCTTTGTATTATCTTTCCAACGCAACTCGAATCACCTCAATTGGACATTGGGAGAAAAAATTATAGTTAAAATACTAAAAGTTGTCCAGCGAAGAAAATGGCAATAACCATGCGGCCACATGGTTATAAAGCCATGCGTTCGCACAAGCACCTCCAGAAAATTTCAGAGGCCAAAATGTTTCTACCATGCGACCGCAACACTTATAACCATGCGGTCACATGGTTATTCGTCGAGGCCGAAATTTTTGTTTCATTAATCAACTCAACCACTTATGGAAATAGAGTTTTCACGCGTTTTTAAACCCTAATATCGACCAGAATGCCTACCATTCATTCTCTATCACTTTTTTTTGATTTTTGGCTCAAGAAATTCATGGAGAACTAAACTTATTGGTGAAGCCACGAAGGAACTCGGTTAGATTTGGGAATTTTCATGTCTTTTCTTGCTTAAATGTGTTCTTTCATTGTTAAACAATTGTAGATTTAGATTTCTTATTTTTATGAACATGTTTTGAGGTTGGTAAGTACTTATTGAATTTCAATCTTAAATCTCCTATTGGTGTGAATCTTTACCATTATATGCTTGATATATATAATCTCTTTTGGATCTAATTTCAATGGATTATTGTGGAATTATATTATGAAAGAAATCTAGGTTTGGGAAATTATTTTGAAATTGAATAGATTTGAAGGTTAAATTTTCCAATTAAAGAGTTGGGATGAAAACCTTTAATTGAGTGTTTTCATGCAAAAATTGACGTTGATTGAACCAATCTAATCGAGGAAATTTCGGTGCTTCACTATTTCATATATTGATATTAAACTTTTGCTTCAATTTATGTCAATCGACAAATTATTTTCACACAAATCATGACAAAAAACCCTGAGCTTTTGATCCTTTAAATAATTTTATATCTCCCTATTGATACGACACCCCAAAATTGTACTACATTCATCGCATTAATCTTTGGGCATAATCGGATATGAAAGAGCTTGATTGACCAAAACCAATGATCGCGTCTGCTAGTAAAAGCAAGTACTGTCACTTTCATAAAGACCACAGACATGACATGAAAATTTTGAATACACTTGAAGGAGGATATTGAGTGCCTTTTGAAATGGGGATTCCTAACTAAATATGTGAAAAATGACCGATGCAAGGGAAAAGTAGATAATCAACCTCAACCTAGGGCCAGAGTGATGAATGTGAACAACTAGAAAGAGTTGTGTAGGCTTTGTTAGGGTTTGCTCTATTTAGAAGAAGACCGAATTTAATCATAATATCACTTTTGGTAAGGAAAATTTAATTGATGTAGCAAACCCCCATGATGATACCGTAGTGGCTGTCGGTGACATAGTGGATTTTGATGTTGACATAGTGTTGGTCAACAACAATGGTAATGTAGCAAATGTTCTTACATAAGAAGAGGTATTTTTGCGCGCGAAATTTCTCTAGAAAAACTGAAAATCGTAGCCATCCATCTACAAAGCTTTGGAGGGGCAATTGTGATACCAGAAGGAATCGCAGAGCATTCAGTGACACTGGGCACTTACCTAGCGAGTGTGGTGATCCTAAAGAACTTTTTAGTTGTCAAAATCCCCATGGTATATAATTTAATCTACGGTCGACCACAATTAAATGCTATAGGAGTTGTCCCTTCAACCTACCACCAAGTGATGAAATTTTCGACTAATCGAGGGGTTGGATGTGTGAAGGATGATCAACAAGTTTCAAGAAAGTGCAATGTTGATAGCATAAAAGCTAAGGACTCTCCACTAGTTATGATGTTGGGTTTTGAGCTCCAATAAGCTAGGCAGTGAGCATCCTAGTGGCGAGTTTCAAAAAATTGGTTAATTACGTTGTCTTTCTAATTTTCTTGTAAATATAATAACTAGGAAGGTTATTGATTTTCCTCATGTAATGCCGGTTACCGATTCTAGCTTTTTAATTATTATCATTGTTCAATGAAAAGTTTACATGAAGATAGATAGTGAGGGCGTTAAAGAAAGGACAACTTTATCGAGATGTCCCAATGTGCCTACTGAGTCCCTAAGTCTGAGTAAGCTTTATCTAAATACATGGACTTGATCTACAATCGTTGAGATTTTTTGTACAAATCATGGCTCAAAACTTTGTCCAACACATCAAAATCATTTGAGGGGCTAAGTGGTGAGCAACATAATAAAAAAATTGGTTATAAGCTCAAAATCACTCTACAGTCTTAGTGGTGAGCTTTTAAAACCAAAAAATTGGTTAAAGCTCAAAATTACTAGACAAGCACTCAACACATCAAAACCATTCAAGGGGTTAAAAGTTGCGTAATAAAATCAAAAAATTGGTTAGTTAAAAATCGCTCTACAATTCAAGGTTGCACGATGGGACGAGCGATAAACAACGATACCAAAACATTAGTTAGCTTGAAATTGCTCCCCGGTTTAGCGGTGAGAAACAAAATAAAAAATTTGGTTCTTTCGAAATCGCTCTATGCTTCAAGGTCAAACAATGGGACAAGCAATTAGCAACAATACCAAAAAATTAGTTAGCTCGAAATCGCTCTACGGTCCTATGGTAAGAAACAAAACCAAAAGATTGGTTAGTTTGAAATCGCTCTACGCTTCAAAGTTGCAAGACGGGATAAGTGATAGAAGCAAAACAAAAAATTGGGAATCTCGAAATCGCTTTATGGACTAATGGTGAGTTTTTCAAAACAAAAAAATTGGTTAAGTACATTAAATCTCATACTCTACATTTTAAAAGTACTTAAAAAATAAGTTGATGAGCAATAAATCAAACATTGGTTAAATGTCAAGTCATCAATTAAAATTGGGGAATCGACGTTCTTTAGCTAGAAATTATGTCAAATGCATATCAATTGGTGCGTGCAAGTTGACAGAATTGTGGTATATGCAGTTGATCACGTGCTCAACGGCCTTTGCACCTGTCAACTACTATGCTGTCAAGCAAGAAGAGTTGTATGAGAATAGATGACCTAACTTTTACACATTTGATGAGTAGTTTTGATATGGTAATGTGATGGCTCGCATAGCCAAATTGATATGAATCAAGGTGCGTCAACAACCAAAACAACTCAAGCGTCAAGTCACGGGAAGGATCCGTTGATCGTCGAAGGTGGACCGATGACGCGATCAAGGATGAAGCAAGTGAAAGAAGCGATGGAATTGCTCGTCGAGCAAGTCAATGAAGACACAATGTTCGGGGCGTAAAATGGAGCAAGTTTCATGTTGGAGTCGAGGGCCGAAAGGACTTGGATCAACATGATTAAGACGGAAGAAAATAAAGTCGAAGATTGTTCCATGCGACCGCATGGTTAAACAACCTATGCGGTCGCATAGATGGCCTCAGAGATAATATTGGGGGCAGGGACTTGTTCTATGCGACCGCATAGATTAACACTATGCGGCCGCATAGAACAAAAATATGAAAAAAATTCGTTTTTTTAATTTTTTTTCTGAATTTCCTAGTTTCGATAGAATTCTTATGAAATCAAATTGTTACCATAATTTGATGGGTTTTGGACATTTTTTACTCATTAGTATAAATAGGAGAATATTTTTCATTGTAAGGACTTTTGCTTGAATAATATTATAGAGAGTGAATTTGTTCTTTCAATTTCTTGTTCTTCTTGAACAATCTTGAAATTTATCAAGATTCAATTTCTTGTGGTGTTCTAAACAATTGGATTGTGGGATCTTTTAATTGTAATCAAGGGGTTTTAGGTTCTTCGCTAATCTAGGGTTTCTTGGTTCAATTCTTGGGGTTCAAGATCCAAAACCTAGTTAGTATTGGCATTCTTGGATTCTGCATCAATCTCGTTGTGGGTTTCGTAGTTTCCATTGCTAAGGGGTTCGTATCAGTTGGTATCAGAGCTTTGGCTCCAATTTAATCAGGTTATATCCTTTGTTTTCTAATTTTCTTTTTCAATTTCTTATGTTTTTGTGTCCAGAAGGTTTTCTTGATTCTTTGATCCAAAAATTTCATAAAAAATCTTCAAATTCCGTTTTTGAGCTCAATTTTCGTCAAAATCAGTTTTCGTTTTCTTCATTGGTTTTGTTATTGAATTCCGGATCTAAAAAAAATTATTGTTCATTCGTACAGTAAAAAAATTGTTAAATATTATTGATCCGACAAATACCAACTTTTATTATTCAATATCGTTCCTAAATTACTTGGACACATTGAATCATTCCATTCCTTCAATTCAAGTCAAGTTTTAAAAGTTTTCTTTGAGTCCTTTGTTACAATTATTGAGTCACATCCGATTTGGGAAATTTTACACAATTTGATTGATTGATTGAGTTCATTGATTGTTCCTAGAAGCAATTGTTGAAAGAATTGAGTGATAAAAGGCAAAGAGGTGAGTTTAATAGAGGATAAAGTCCCTTGTGTGTTTCCGAGTGACTTTTGGTGAGGCAGTAAAATAAAATTTTTAGTGTTAGGATATCAGAAAGGGCAGAATCAAACTCAAGTCGATAATGCAATAATAACAATGCATCGGAAGATTTGGTACAGAGGTTTGAGAGGGCATTTGGAGATGTGAGAGATAGGTTGGAGAAGCCGAGGCTTGGATGAATAGATTAGATACATCGATGGCTAATCTTAGTCGGGGGCATCGAGTGGATGTATCAAATGCCAGAGGACCGGATAGATGGGAGCCTAGGAGGGAAAGGCGAGAGGAGTATGGATATTGGAGTGACATGGATGAAGATGAATTTCACGGTGTTGAGATGGGAAGGATGAGGAATAGAGGCGATGGGTTCAACAGACGGGATCGGAGTGATCGCGGGGAGGAGTTGGATAGAAACTTGTGAAATATAAAAATGACAGTTCCTTTATTCAAAGGAAGGAGTGATCCCGAGGCATACCTGGAGTGGGAAAGGAAGGTTGAAATGATCTTCGAGTGTTATAACTACTCGGAGGAGAAAAAAGTGAAGTTAGCAGTTTTGGAGTTCAGTAACTATGCAATTTCATGGTGGGATCAATTGATTACTTCACAACGTAGGAGTGGGGGAATACCAATCAACACTTGGGAGGAATTGAAGTCATTGATGAGAAAGAGGTTTGTTCCTAGCCATTATTACCGAGAGATCCATCAAAAACTGTAAGGTCTATATCAAGGGTCGAAAAGTGTAGAGAACTATCGTAAGGAGATGAAAATACTCATGATTAGGGCCAATGTGGTGGAG
>NW_019246049.1:71988-72988 GCF_002742605.1 Olea europaea var. sylvestris
TTACGTCAACGATAAGGTATGTAGTATGATTATTGATGGTGGGAGTTGCACGAATGTAGCTAGCACAACTTTAGTTGAGAAATTAGGACTAGCATTGTTAAGACACTCTAGGCCTTATAAGTTGCAATGGTTGAATGAAAGTGGGGAAATTAGGGTGAATAGAAGAGTTTTAATTAATTTCTCAATTGGGAGTTATAGTGAGAAAGTAGTATGTGATGTGGTGTCTATGCATGTGGGTCATATCTTGTTAGGAAGACCATGGCAATATGATAGAAGGGTCGCACATGATGGATATAGGAATCGTTATAGCTTTGTCAAGGATGGGAAGACTATTACTCTTGCGCCATTAACACCGGCACAAGTGTATGGAGATCAAATCAAGCTGAAAAGTGAGGAAGACGAGAGAATAAGAGAGTGAGGAAAAATGAGAGGCAATAGTGAAACCATCAATAAGAGAGAAAATAGTGAGGTGGCTGAGAGTGGAGAAAAGATAGAGAAGCCACATGAGCGGAGAGAAAAAGAGTCAGTTGAGAGGAGAGAAAAAGAGTCCGCTGAGCAGAGAGAAAAGCCAAATGTCAACTTCTATGTAAAAGAGAGTGAGTTGAAAAAGGCTATGAGCGATAATAGGCAAATGATATTGTTAGTGTACAAGGAGTCCCTCCTCAATTTTGAGGATTCTAACACATCCCTCCCTGGTTTGGTTAAGTCTTTATTGCAGGAGTTCGACGATATGTTTCCTGAGGAGATGGCAAGTGGATTGCCACCAATCAGAGGCATCGAGCACCAAATTGACTTTGTACCCAGAGCTGTCATACCGAATCGACTAGCTTATCGAAGCAATCCCGAGGAGACGAAGGAGCTTCAAAAGCAAGTGGAGGAGTTGACGAGCAAATTTTATGTCAGGGAGAGCATGAATCCATATGACAAGGAGCTGTATTCACTTGTTCGAGCATTGGAGACTTGGCAGCACTACTTATGGCCAAAGAAATTCGTGATACAC
>NW_019246049.1:74397-76598 GCF_002742605.1 Olea europaea var. sylvestris
ACGAGGTGATGGACCGTTTCAAATCATCGAGAGGATCAATGACAATGCATACAAAGTGGATTTACCTAGTAAGTATAATGTTTCAGCTACTTTTAATGTCGCTGATCTTTCTCTTTTCGATGCAGGTTCAGATTCAAGGATGAATCCTTTCAAAGAAGGAGGGGATGATATGAATTAAGGCATGTCAACAACCAAGACAACTCAAGCGTCAAGTCACGGGAAGGATCCGTTGATCGTCGAAGGTGGACCGATGACGCGATTGAGGATGAAGCAAGTGAAAGAAGCGATGGGATTGCTCATCAAGCAAGTAAATGAAGACGCAATGTTCGAGGCGCAAAATGGAGCAAGTTTCATATTGGAGTCGAGGGCCGAAAGAACTTGGATCAACGTGATTAAGACGGAAGAAAATGAAACCGAAGATTGTTCCATGCGACCGCAACCTATGCGGTCGCATAGATGGCCTCAGGGATAATATTGGGGGCAGGGACTTGTTCTATGCGGCCGCATAGAACAAAAACATGAAAAAAAAATTCATTTTTAAAATTTTTTTTCCGAATTTCCTAGTTTCGATAGAATTCTTATGAAATCAAATTATTACCATAATTTGATGGGTTTTGGACGTTTTTTACTCATTAGTATAAATAGGAGAATATTTTTCATTGTAAGAACTTTTGCTTAAATAATATTATAGAGGGAGAATTTGTTCTTTCAATTTCTTGTTCTTCTTGAACAATCTTGGAACTTATCAAGATTCAATTTCTTGTGGCGTTCTAAACAATCGGATTGTGAGTTCTTTTAATTGTAATCAAGGGGTTTTAGGTTCTTCGCTAATCTAGGGTTTCTTGGTTCAATTCTTGGGGTTCAAGATCCAAAACCGGGTTAGTATTGGCGTTCTTGGGTTCCGCATCAATTTCGTTATGGGTTTCGTAGTTTCCATTGCTACGAGGTTCGCATCACAAATAAAAAGAAAAATGGGAAGAAAATCGAATGCATGTCAAACTAGAATAATTTTTTGAAAAGAAATCAACTACAATAGATGTAAATTATGACATCCTGAATCAAGAAAAACTACAAAGTAGTCGAATAGAAAAAAGAAATAACAACGAAGAATGGAAGTGGATAATGAAAAACTAGCAAAAAGAAATAACAATGAAGAATGGAAGTGGATAATGAAAAACTAAGTCACTCAAGTGCACAAGTTATCAATCTCTATTTCCTGCTCACTAATTCGAGATTCCATCTTCTAATTCGGGCTTCTGCAGCATCGAGAGATTTCTTCAAGGTAAAGTTTTTCTTCTTGATATTGCTCGCTTTTTTGTTTTTGTCTTCGTCGAGAGCCTTCAACTCCGTCGATAGAAGGCGACTTACCTCGGCAAGTGAAGCATGCTTAGTTAAAACCTATTAAGCAAAAAGATAACACAGAATATAATTGTCAGGCAAATTCAAAAGTGGGAACATAAACAATAATGAAAAAGCAGTGCAAGAAAAATATCCTTCTGTTGTAGACCGCAAAGACCCTTTCTACATCACCCAATCTGCGCTAGCCAAAGTCTAGGTATGATCAGGCATGATAAAAGCATCAACCATATCAACTTCGTGCTCATCTTGAGTCGAAGAAAATCTGAGTTCTAAAAGTTAAGAAACATCGCTTTCAAGCCTAGCCTCATCATGATTTGAGTCGCCCCAACTTCAGGCGGTGGGATGGCTTCAATGGGCCTATCTAAGGGCTGTGAAGATCTTCTATAAGTACATTTTTCTTTCTTCTTGTCCTTGACTTTTCTCTTTTTAGGGAAGCTAAAGGCAACCCTTCATTGCTTTCATACTCAAGCTCAGATATGAGCTTAAAATTCCAAGTCAAAAATCATACTTGTATACACATGCAAAGCTTATCAGGCACAAAGAATAATAAGTGAAGATACGCATATTATGAAAATAATTACAATAAATGATAGCCGACCAAAGGGTTGACGATCCCCAACATCAACATCTTCCTCATTGTTAAACCTTGAGATAGAAAGGGTGTATGAGATGGTAGGTGAGTAAGCTGTTGAATTTGAGAATTTAAGAGAAAAATAGGCTCAACATGACTATTGAAAATGGGAATTTAGAAGGGAGTCTCCAATAAGTATTGAATGAAAATTAGCCTTCGGATGCTTGGACGAAGAAGATTCGAAACTTTCACCCATTATTAGAATTTCTAT
>NW_019246050.1:0-1475 GCF_002742605.1 Olea europaea var. sylvestris
ACCCTGCAGCGTTTGTTGCTGCACAGCCTGCTTTATACCCTCGCACCTGCACTGCTCATCCATCTGCTCCAGCTGGTCGCAGCATCGAGGAAATTCTTCACGCCAACCACCTTGACCTTCTGCTTTGCTGGAGGTACTCCTGACAGGAATTTAACTGCTGCTGACTTTCAATTTGTTGTTGACAGAGCTGCGATAAATCCGGATTAGCATCGTTCGTCTCCACCATGGTGATGGTGGCGTAGTAGTTGGACGCTGCCACAACGGTGGTGCACAAGACTAAGTGTTAGACTATATACTTACGATCTAGTCATTCATATAAAATTTAAACAGCATATAGATCAATTGTGGAAATTAAATGGACCGAAAATATACCCCCATCCATTGATGTCAACTGTGCAGTCCGAGAATGTAGCTTTATGTCTTGGATTGGAGTGCTTCTAATGCCTTCTCAATTCCTTGGCAATGGTGTAAGAAAAATGAATGGAATAGATAGCATCAGGGACCCAAATCTGTGTTCCATATATAGGCTTTATCATTATTGAGTCTACCTTATTCAATACCAATAATTGTGCAATTATTGACAAAATTGGCAAAATTTATGGGTCACCTTATTTGATACCAAAAATTCTCTCATGATACCAAAAATTTCTCACTCAAAATAGGAAAGAAACCAACATTCTCCCACTTGGCTCAAAAATTCTATCATTTCCTATAGTAAGAAACAAATACATGAATCATGGCGATAGGTCCTCTTAGAATAAGTATTATCTTCCATATATTACAATGTATTATGTATCTTAATATAAGCCCATATAGATTAATGAATAAACCTTATGTTTATTCAAGGTCCAAATATTAACGATATTTCTCCAACAAATGAATGTGCACACAACAGAAATGAGAAATTATCGCAATTGAAAATAGAGTTTTATTACTAATGACATTGGTCCATACTACTAAATCATTTTAAGGAACCAAGTCCCATTCGGTCTACATGATCCTTGAACTTGAATGGTGGCATGCCTTTTGTCAAAGGATTAGCAATCATTAATTCAGTGTTAAGGTGTTTAATGACCACTGTTTTATCTTTAACACGTTATCTTATGGCTAAATACTTGATGTCGATGTGTTTGCTTCGACTGCCACTTTTGTTATTTTTTGCCATAAAAACTACAGTTGAATTATTACAAAATATCCTCAGTGGTCTAGAAATTGAATCCACAATTCTAAGTCCAGAGATAAAACTCTTCAACCATACACCATGTTGAAGATACAGATCTACCAGCAAACATGAAAATGCATCTAGATGTTGATTTTCGTGAATCTACACAGCTAGCAAAGTCCAAATCTGAGTAACCATCACTTCCAGATTATCAGTTCGTCTATACATAAGCATGTAATCTTTCGTCCCTTGAAGGTACCTCATTACCTTCTTTGCAGCTCTCCAGTGGTCCATACCTAGATTACTCTAATAT
>NW_019246051.1:0-1475 GCF_002742605.1 Olea europaea var. sylvestris
AAAAAAAAAAAAATTCGTAGAAAATTGTTACCGACATTTAGACCCTATTTATTTCAATACTTGACACTTCATTTATCTAGAACAAGACTTCATTCCAATCATGAGAGTTTGGGGATCGGATGCGGGCGAAATTCCTACCAATGGCTGAGATGTTCAGTCGACTCCCTCCCCCTTTCTATACATTTCATATATTTCTTGACATTTGAAGTATTGTTCTCGACCTTAAATACCTATTAATTTCGAAAATTGATATTTCAATGATCGGGAACGATAGTTCAAAAATGATAACAAAATACAAAAATCGAAAAACATGCTAGTACTGAAACTATCGTAATGTTTCCTAGATTTCAAATTTACATCGAATCACCCAATTTTACAATCGACCAAAAATTTGCAACAGACAGTACACAAAATGACGTTAAAAATATTTTTCCAAATAGACAATGCTATACTCCAACAATAGTTTAAACTAAGTATACATCCCTCTTATATATTTTATGACCAGACCATGCAAAAGAGTCTTCCTGCTAACACTGGGCATCCTCACTCTCTATGATCAAGATCGGCATGGAGGCGAAGCATTGACGTTAGGGGGATTTGTGATGGTGGCAACATCATTCGACAGATTACCGATGGAGATATCAACTGGACGTGCAATGTGTGGTGTCTTTTGCTGGCCTGTGATAATTGTGCAAGAACATGCTCTTTCTCTGGAATCTTATATCTATGTGAAGTAGTCATCAACAAATACAAAAAACAAACAAATAAATTATTAGAACCTACTAAGGAAATATAATGCCCTAAGAAATATATGAAACCAATTAACCATTGAAAATGCTAGCTAACTAATCAAATAGGCACGTAACCATAAAATATAGTGTACAGATTCAACAAAATGTAAAAATTTTCAATTCTAACTATTTTTAACAGAGATGTAAGATATGGCTTTGTTTGATTCACATTCTTTTGAAAAAATATATTTTTAAATTGTGATTTGACATCATTTTAACCACACATTCTTCAAGAAAATAATATTACACGAAAATTCACAACTTTTCCTCATTTTTTAACCACACATATTCCATCAATACATTATTCAAAAATGTATTCTTTTGGAAATAATGTGGCTCAAACAAGGGCATAAAAGAGCATGGTTTATGATTTTCATGTCTATTTCAAACTTCAATTCGCTCCAACACTTAAAACAACAAGCTATAGATAAAAGAACAGAATCTTAATATTAACAAAGGTTGATAGACACCAAGCACCTAAACATGAATGTCAATATATTGACAAACCTATCTCCCATACAAGATTAGACCTATAATTCACTTGTTGCTTCTCAGCATCCAAATTCAACTATATTATCATTTTTAAGGTGGGATGTTCAAATTAATTGTAAAACAAAGAAGATAAATGTACTTTAATAATTACAGCTATCTGAACTGTTAGACATCATGTTGTCAAACGACCTC
>NW_019246052.1:0-1475 GCF_002742605.1 Olea europaea var. sylvestris
CATCAACTTTTAACAAATATGTTATGATGAAAGAAAAATCTATAAATGAACAAATCCATCAATTTTAAGATTTACTACGACATGTAGAAAAAGGGTCAAGTTTTAATGAGGACAATAAGATTTCATACCTTATAGATAAACTTCCACCTTCTTGGTCGGACTTCCCTAAAAGTCATAGACATAAGCAAGGGATTTTAACATTGAAACATGTACTCAATTCCTTGATAACAGAATAATATCATAGAAATCGTATCAATAAAGTTGATAAATCACATGCTAAGGCAAACTTGGTAGAAAAATCAAAAACCCCTACTAGTTTTTCAAAGCAATTTAAGTCTCGGGGGTAATTAGTTTTAAAAAAACTTTCACCGTTATAGAAAAATTTCCAACATAAGAGTAACTACACTGAGGATAACAAAGGCAAAAAGAAGGAGCAAGGGCCATGTTATGTATGTGGAAGAACCAACCATTTTGCTTGAGATTGCAACTAAAAAGGGACTAAGGAGTACAAGCTTAAAGACAAATTTCAAAAGGATCAAGTAAACATGTTGAAGGATGGTGGATATTCCATTAGATGTGAATCATCAGCATCTTTAGTCAATTTTACTTATAATAGTAATGAATGGTGGTTAGATTTTGGAGCAAATGTTCATGTTTGTTTTGATCAGAGTTTATTTAAATCTTATCAGACTTCAAGAGGAGGAAGCGTAACTTTGGAAAATGACTCCCTCGCTGTTGTATTGGGAATTGGAAGTGTCAAGCTTAAGATGACTTTCGGGAAAAGTTTAATTTTAGATCAAGTTCGCCATATTTTGGAAGTTAGAAGAAATTTAGGTAGTTGATCACTTTTAGTTCAACAAGGTTTTAACTTGTAATGGAATCAAATAAAGTTGTTATAACAAAAAACAATATTTTTGTTGGGGAAATGTTACACTATTGATGGATTGTTTAAATTGAATGAAAATCATTATCATGATTCTTTCATGGTTCTTAATGTTGAAATTATTTATTTCTGGTATGAAAGTTGGGTCATTTTAGTAATATGAAGATCAAGAAACTTATGGATCTAAATTGATTCCAAAATCTCAAGTTGGTAATAATAAGTGTGAAGTTCCTGTAGGAGCCAAACAAACTAAGAGACCTTTTAAATCTGTTAGAAGGGATACAAACCTCTTAGAATTGATTTATAGTGATGTTTGTGATTCTAATGGATTGCCAACAGTCGCTGGTAATAAATATTTTGTAACATTTATAGATGACTATTCTAATTATTGCCATATTTATTTATTGAAAACGAATGATGAAGTCTATGATAAGTTCAAAATCTATAAAGCGGAGGTCGAAAATCAATTGGAATGTAGGATAAAAATTTTGATGTCCGATAGAGGAGGAGAATATATTGAGAATAATCTTAAGAATTACTTTGAGGATAATGGTATAATACACGAAGTGACTCCTCCTTATTCACCACAATC
>NW_019246053.1:0-1475 GCF_002742605.1 Olea europaea var. sylvestris
GCCCCACTTAATTTCTCACTAAAGTATGTTATCGACCTCTTTTCCTGCATCAAAACTGCTCCAATACCTATTCCTGATGCATCACACTCAATCTCGAAAGTTTTGTCAAAATTAAGAAGTGCTAAAACAGGTGCTTTACATAAACATTCTTTGATAATGTTAAATGCATGTTGTTGTTCTACACCCCATTGAAACTCAACGCTCTTTTTGACAATTTCAGTAAGTGGTGTGCAAGTGTGCTAAAATCCCTAACAAATCGCTTATAAAAACTAGCTAATCCATGAAAACTCCTAATCTCGGTTATGTTTTTAGGTGTTAGCCAATCTTTAATAGCTTTTACCTTTTCCTCATCAACTTCAACCCCGTTAGCACTCACCACAAATCCTTGAAATATAATTCTATCCATGCAAAATGTGCACTTCTTGAAATTAGCATAAAGTCGTTCATTTCTTAAAATCACAAGCACACATTTAAAATGTTCTAAATGCTCTCCTAAGTCCTTGCTATAGATTAGAATGTCATCAAAGTAAACCACAACAAATTTTCCAATGAAAGCATGCAAAATATGGTTCATTAATCGCATAAACGTGCTTGGTGCATTTGTGAGTCTAAAGGCATAACCAGCCATTCATATAGCCCATATTTCGTTTTAAATGCTGTTTTCCATTCATCACCTTCCCGCATAAGAATTTGATGATACCCGTTCTTAAAGTCAATTTTAGAAAAGATGCAAGCACCATATAATTCATCTAACCCAGGAATTGGGTGACGATACTTTACCGTAATGTTGTTGATAGCTTGGCAATCCACGCACATCCTCCAAGTTCCATCTTTCTTTGGCACCAACAATATGGGTACGACACATGGACTCATGCTCTCCTTTACATAACCCTTGCTCATCAACTCCTCCACTTGCCTTTGAAGCTCATTTGCCTCCTCCTGATTACTTCGATAAGCTGGTTGGTTTGGAATGACAGCTCCAGGTATGAAATCAATTTGATGTTCGATCCCCCTAATGGGTGGCAATCCACTAGGCATGTATTCCGAAAACACATCGCCAAATTCCTGCAATAAAGAAGTAGCCAAACTAGGGAGGGATGTGTTAGACTCTTCAAAATTGAGGAGTGATTCCTTATATACCAAAAGAATCATTGGTTGTCTCTCCACTATCGCCTTTTTCAATTCACTCTCTTTTGGAAAGAAATTCACTTTTGGTTTTTCTCTCCTCTCGGAAGACTCTCTTTCTTTTCTCTCATGTGGCCCCTCTCCTTTTTCTTCCTCACCAGCCACCTCACTATTTTCTCTCTTTTTCTCTAACTCTCTCACTCTCTTTTCTTCCTCATTTTTCAATTTGATTTGGTCATCATACACTTGTGTCGGTGTTAATGGCGTAAGAGTGATAGACTTTCCCTCTTTCACAAAACTATATTTATTTTTATACCCATCATGCATTGTTTTCCTATCATATTGCCAAG
>NW_019246054.1:0-1475 GCF_002742605.1 Olea europaea var. sylvestris
AAAAAAAAAAAAGTTATGGTTTGACTTTCATTATTCCTTTATTAAATTCTTTATTAAAGTTTTCAAGTTCTAAAAAGCATTCATGATGTTCAAAATAAGATTTTAGTAGCACTCGAATCAAAATAAATTGAGTCGTCGCTTTCTCTTAAGCAAACAATATTTAATTTTTTCAATGAATTGATAGCAGATGCAGAGGGAAAGGGAATATGAGGCAAGCGCCAAATATGATACACAAAAGATGCCGGACATTTAATTTTCTCTTGCAAGATTTTCAATTTCAATGCTCGTATATTTTGATAAGCTAACCTTTACAGATTTCAGCATGTTCTTTGGCCATAGCAAGGAGTTCCTCTCTACTCTTTCCAATAACATGAGACATGTCCTAGGGAAACCAACAATGGAATCTAGCTGAAGTTAAAGTTTCAAAGTAAAAGCTTCAAAAATACACTATGGACGGCAATATCCCATACCGGAAGAGGAAAGGTAGGCGACTTCATATAGATGGTGTTATAATGCTCAATACAGAGCGCCTTACTTTTTGTTCCAACATGTTCTGCAACTTCAGCCCAATTCCCCAGTCCATACATTTCAATACCCTATGGAAAAGGAGTCTTTCAGGACAAAGATAAAGATTGTTATCCTTCAATACTATTTAGGAAGGAGCTACTGGGAGAAAATATTATCCGATGAATTTCACAAGAAAGAAGAATAAGAACTGTAAGTTCGATAGGAAATAATAGTGCCACTATATGATATTAATACTAGAGTTATGGAAAGGAGGAGATATTACCAAATAACTATAAAAGCAAATATAGTAGTACCTCCAGAAGTAATATCTCCTCATCAGCATTCCACTCAGGACATATTAGTGGAAACAAAAGGTTATCCTGTTGAAAAATTAATATACAGTGAAAGAACTAAAGGCAGCACCAGAAAGTGATGAACTATAAGAAAATAATTAACAGCACAAGATTAAGAATAGAAGAAAAGAAAGAAATTGTGGTGCACATTAGAAAGTCGTGCAAACGGAGGATTTATTGTCCAAAGTCCAAATCACAAACCTTGTATAAACAGTAGCAACTGGGATCATTGGTTTCAGTTAAACTTTGAATACAATCGAGTTAAGAGAAATAGAGACATCTCAATAGCAAATGCTTCAAAGCCTGGGCAGTAAAAGATAAAGCAGATTCAGCCCCCGTTTGGCCTCCATTTTGTGAAATAGTATTTTTTTGAAAAATGAGTGATTGAAAAAGAAGGAAAATTTTCCGATTTACGTGTAATATTATTTTATGGAAGATTCTGTGGTTGAAAATAGAATAAAGAAAAATGAAATGTATGGGGACCAAACGGGGGCTCATATTCTTCCTCTCCTCTCCTCCCCTCCACTCTTTCCATTAACATTCTAGTCAATTATGATGTTAAATGATACCATGTTTAATAGAATTTTTCCCTTTACAACTAAGTCAAGTTTTAGA
>NW_019246055.1:0-1475 GCF_002742605.1 Olea europaea var. sylvestris
GCTTAAATTTTACAAGTTGATCGGAAATAAAAATCGCGCCGGGGGCAATTACATCATTTTTCGCGACTGTGTCGAAATGGGCTAAAATTTGGCAGGTTGATCGGAAATAAAAATCTCGCCGTGGGCAATTTCGTTATTTTTCGCGACTGTGTCGAAACGGGCTTAAATTTGGCAGGTGGATCGGAAATAAAAATCGCGCGCGTGGCCAAATTCGTCATTTTTCGCGACTGTTTCGAAATGGGCTAAAATTTGGCTTGTCGATCGGAAAAAAATCGCGCCATTGAAAATTTCGTCATTTTTCGCGACTGTGTCGGAATGGGCTTAAATTTGGCTGGTTGTTCGGAAATAAAAATCTCGCCTGGGGCAATTTCGTCATTTTTCGCGACTGTGTCGAAACGGGCTTAAATATGGCAGGTGGATCGGAAATAAAAATCGCGCCGGGGCCATATTCGTCATTTTTTGCGACTGTTTCGAAATGGGCTAAAATTTTACTGGTCGATCGGAAAAAAAATCGCGCCGTTGGCAATTTCTTCATTTTTCGCGACTGTGTCGGAATGGGCTTAAATTTGGCAGGTTGTTCGGAAATCAAAATTGCGCCGGGGGCAATTTCGTCATTTTTCGCCACTGTGTCGAAATTGGCTAAAATTTGACTGGTTGATCGGAAATAAAAATCGCGCCGGGGATAATTTCGTCATTTTACGCCACTGTGTCGGAATGGTCTTAAATTTGGCAGGTTGATCGGAAATAAAATTCGGGCCGGAGGGAATTTCATAATTTTTCGCGACTGTGTCGGAATGGGCTAAAATTTGACAGGTAGATCGAAAAAAAAAATCGCGTCAGGAAAATTTCGTCATTTTTCGCGACTGTGTCGAAATGGGCTAAAATTTAACTGGTTGATCGGAAATAAAAATCGCGCCGGGGGCAATTTCGTCATTTTACGCGACTGTATCGGAATGGGCTTAAATTTAGCAGGGTGATCGGAAATAAAAATCGCGCCGGGGGCAATTTCGTCATTTTACGCGACTGTATCGGAATGGGCTTAAATTTAGCAGGGTGATCGGAAATAAAAATCGCGCCGGGGGCAATTTCGTCATTTTACGCGACTGTATCGGAATGGGCTTAAATTTAGCAGGGTGATCGGAAATAAAAATCGCGCCGGGGGCAATTTCGTCATTTTTCGCGACTGTGTCGGAATGGGCTAAAATTTGACAGGTAGATCGAAAAAAAAAATCGCGTCAGGAAAATTTCGTCATTTTTCGCGACTGTTTCGGAATGGGCTTAAATTTGGCAGGTTGATCAGAAATAAAAATCTTGCCTAGGGTAATTTCGTCATTTTTCGCGACTGTGTCTAAATAGGCTAAAATTTAACTGGTCGATCGGAAAAAAAATAGCGCCGTGGGCAATTTCTTCATTTTTCGCGACTGTGTCGGAATGGGCTTAAATTTGGCAGGTTGATCGGAAATAAAAACCTCGCC
>NW_019246056.1:0-1475 GCF_002742605.1 Olea europaea var. sylvestris
TTTTTTTCTATTTTTTTCTTTTTAATCACACATTGTTTAATAAAATAATATTACACATAAATCCAAAACTTTTCTTATTTTTTAACCACACATTCTCAATCAATTTACTATTCTAAAATGCATTATTAGGAAATAATAGGGCTCAAATAGGCACTAAATAGAAAAAACTCTATAAAATTTCATTAATTCTAATATAATATGGCAACTAAGAGTATTTAAGAAATATAATAAACAATAAAAACCTTAGTTTACCAAATATATTCGAATAATTTAACTTTCTAAAAATAAATTAATTAATTAACAATTTTAATAATTATATCATTATCTCGCTTGAATGAATGGAAGCATTAAAATTAATTATCAGAAATTAAAAAAAAAAAAAAGGTACATAAAAGGCACAGCCGCCCCACCCCTCACTAAATGGGTAACGGGGTGGGAAAATGCCCGATGGAATGGGAGCAAGGGAGCCTGCCCCACCCTGTTGCAATTCCTAGTTATGATCATCATGGGAAATGATGAAAAAGCTATTCAAGATCTCAATTTTTTCCTCCACCAATAATTCCATATTAAAGTTCTTGGCTATTTAAAGTAATTTCTTGGTTTGGAAGTGGCATGATTCAAAGCTAGTATTGTTATATCACAACAAACATATGCTTTGGAGATTCTAGATGATGTTGGTTTTCTTAGGGGGCAACCTATTTATTTTCATATAGAACAAAACCTAAAGCTTACAAACAATCGACATGAACTCTTACTTACCCGTCTTGTTACTAAAGATTGATAGGTCGGTTAATCTACGTTACAGTTACCAGATTGAATACTGCGTACTTTGTTAATATTCTCGATCAATTTATGCATGCTCTAAGAGTGCCTCATTGGGATGCAGCTCTTGCATTGTGAGGTATCTAAAAGGAAGTCCAAGTCTCTAGTTGTTGTTCTCTTCCAATAGTTCCCTAATATTGAAGGCTTATTGTGATGCTAATTAGGCTAACTGCCCCCACGACAAGGAGATTAACTACAGGCTATGGCGTGTTCCTTGGAAACTTCTTAATTTCTTGGAAGACAATGAAGCAAAAGATAGAATCTAGATCATTAGAAAAATTAGTCTAATTTAAGATTTTTCCATTAACAATATCACATCATAATATATATCAGTTACTAAAGATGATTATTTCTCTTACTTCCCACTTTCTTTCTCTTACAGATTCCTCAATTCCAAAATATCTTCTTCTTCTTTTTCTTTTTTTCTTTTTTTTTTTTTGAAAAATTAGATTGTCATATTTTATGAAATTTGATAAAAGATTGTGACCTATAATTTAATTAAATGGGTTACAATCACAATAACACATACTTTATAATCACAATCATATATTTGTCACAAACCACACATGGTCATGGTCATAAAGACACAATTTATAAGTTACAATTACAAATTCAATTGCAAATTACACGTTTTTATAGATCACAAATAATTT
>NW_019246057.1:0-1475 GCF_002742605.1 Olea europaea var. sylvestris
CGAATCCAATCAAATTAGACTAGCAATTCGTCGAAAATGATCAAACCCGAAGTTATCATGAAATCAAAAACCACTTTTCATTGGATTGATTCCAATCGAATTAGACTTGCAATTAGCCGAAAACGAACAAATTTGAAGTTATCATGAAATCAATAGCCACTTTCCATTAGCTCGATTCCAATCAAGCTAGACTAGCAATTCGCCGAAAATGAATAAACCCGAAGTTATAACGAAATCAAGAACCACTTTTAATTGGCTCGATTCTAATCTAATTAGACTATCAATTTCAGAAAATGAAAAAATCCGAAGTTATCAAGAAATCAAAACCACTTTTCATTGGCTCGATTCCAATCGAATTAGACCAAAAATTCGTCGAAAACGATCAAACCCGATGTTATCATGAAATCAAAAACCACTTTTCATTTGTTCGACTCCAATCGAATTAGACAAACAATTCGTCGAAAATGATCAAACCCGAAGTTATCAAGAAATCCAAAACCACTTTTCATTGGCTTGATTCCAATCGAATTAGACCAGCAATTTGCCGAAGATGAACAAACCTATAGTTATCATGAAATCGAAAGCCACCTTTCATTGGCTCGATTCTAATCGAATGAGACTAGCTATTCACCAAAAATGATCAAACCCGAAGTTATCAAGAAATCAAAACCACTTTTCATTAGCTCGATAATAATAGTATTAGACTAGCGATTCGTCGAAAACTATCAAACCAAAAGTTATCATGAAATCAAAAGCCTATTTTCTTAGGATCGATTCTAATCAAATTAGAACAGCAATTCGCTAAAAACGAACAGATCCGAAGTTATAGGGAAATCAAAAACCACTTTTCAGTGGCTCAATTCCAAGCGAATTGGACTAGCAATTCCCCAAAAATGAACCAACCAGAAGTTATCATGAAATCAAAAATCACTTTTCATTGGCTCGATTCCTATCGATTCAGACTAGCAACTTACCGAAAACGATCAAACCCGAAGTTATCATGAAATGGAAAACCACTTTTCATTTGCACGATTCCAATCGATTTAGAAAAGCAATTTGCTGAAAACAATCGAACGCGAAGTTATCATGAAGTCGAAAACCACTTTTCGTTGGCTCAATGCAAATTGAATTTGACTAGCAATTTTTCGAAAACAATCAAACCCGATGTTGTCATGCAATCGAAAGACACTTTTCATTGGCTCAAATCCATCTAATTAGACTACCAATTCGTCGAAAATGAACAAACCCGAAGTTATCATGAAATGAAGAACCACTTTTCATTGGGTCGATTCCAATCGAATTAGACTAGAAATTTTTGAAAATGGTCAAGCCCAAAGTTAACATGAAATCAAAAACCACTTTTCATTGGCTCGATTCCAATCGAATTAGACAAGCAATTCGACAAAACGAACAAACCCGAAGTTATCATGAAATCGAAAAACACTTTTCAGTGACTCGATTCCAATCGAATTAGA
>NW_019246058.1:0-1475 GCF_002742605.1 Olea europaea var. sylvestris
TTTTGAATAGTGTATTGATGGAAAATGTGTGGTTAAAAAATAAAAAAATGTTTTTGATTTGCATATAATATTATTTTATTGAAGAATGTGTTGTTGAAATGATGTCAAATCACAGTTAAAAAATGTATTTTGGTTGAAAAATGGGGCTCAAACAAGGGCTAAATGTTTTGGTGAATTAATTGAATATGGGAAATCGGATATTTATGTAATAATAAAAAGTAAATCGTACTTATTTGTACTTGTATTTTTATTTGATATTTAGGATTTGTAAGCATGAAAACAATTATTAAAAGGAACTATTGGTTTAAAAAGAAATAATATTTGAAATTTTGTTGAAGGCATGCGTGCTCGATTCACTTTAATATTTTATTTATTTCAATCATACATCTTATTTAATTATGGCGTAACTTGTGAAAAATTAATAAAAATATATCGGTTTTTCTCGATAAGAAAAAAAAAACCCACTCAACTTATTTAGCAGCATTGATAAAGAATATACACACAATAATAGTTAGAAAAAAGAAATAAAACTAGCTGAAAATTCGTGGCAAATAATTAAAAAGTTGATAGTAGTAACTCAATAAAACCCTAAGGCAAGGTGATGTTACCATCATCAAGTATATGTTTCCTTGACTAAGGCAGGTGGGCCAAACCTAGTTTTGGTGGTCCTAATTACATAGTAACCTTAATTATTCAGAGAAAAAAAAGTAGATATCAACTTATTTTTGCTCATCTTGTCTTAAGATCATTATTCTTTTGATACCCCTCAATTTTATAGAATGTAATAGCTAGCGCATCTAGTTAGTAGATTATAAGACTTTAGATTAGGATTGTCTATCGTATACGGACTTTTTTCATTCTTTACAACTTTACATTTCATAATCTAATACGGTGTAGTGACACATCCTAATAGATTACCCCCTATTCTAATTTTTTACTAAGATTCAAAAAAGGCTTGTTGGATCAACACTATTCACATTACACTTTGAATCAATTCCATATAATTTATTAAATTGTTTTGATTGGGTTGAGTGCAATGGGATTTTGACAAGGTTGTATTCATTAAATTGTTTGATGACTTATTTGAATTGAATAAAAATACAATTAAGATTTCTTAATATTTGTCAGTCAATTATCTGATATTTCATCGAAAATAATAAATCGTCGATAATTGAGTTTCAAGATTTAAATGTCTAAGTTCCATAGAGGAAGAAGGATGAATGAGTATTTGAATTTGAGTGATGGGAATTATGAGCACCAATTTTATTGAGGAAGTTGGTTTGAGAAGTTTCAACGGTAGCTAAATGTTCATGAAAAGTTTATAAATGTTGATGTTCGAATGTGAGTAGAAAAAGTATGGTTTTGAACGGCTTAGATGAAGACAATTAGGATACTCTTAAGTTTACGATGAGGAGATCGATGATGAGGAAAATAAAACAAATCTATTGTTAATTTTCAATCTAGAGTGTTAGGGT
>NW_019246059.1:0-1475 GCF_002742605.1 Olea europaea var. sylvestris
CGTCATTACGAAATCGTGAGCTAAACCCAAAACGGTCGCTACATTTCCGAAAAGTACTTATGGTCCCAAAAACGGACACGGTCCGCAAAAGCTATGCTCAATTCTTCGAAATCCGTCAGTCCAAATATGCAGGTGCACATTCCTCAAAAAATGGTTAGAATCCCTCATACGTCACGACGAAGTCGTGAGTTCAATCCAAAAGGGTCGCTACATTTCCGAAAAGTACTTATAGGCCCAAAACGGACACCGTTTGCAAAAGTTACGGTCATTTCTTCGAAGGTCGACACTCCAAGCATTCAAAATATGCGAGTGGTCGTTCTTCAAAAAAAGGACGAAAACCCTAATACGTCATTAAGAAATCGTGAGCTAAACCCAAAATGGTCGCTACATTTCTGAAAAGTACTTATGGGCCCAAAACGGACACCGTCCGCAAAAGTTACGCTCATTTCTTCGAGGGTCGACAATCCAAGCGTTCCAAATATGCGAGTGGTCATTCTTAAAAAGAAGGATGAGAGCCCTAATACATCATTACGAAATCGTGAGCTAAACCCAGAAGGGTCGCTATTTTCCGAAAAGTACTTATGGTCCCAAAACGGACACCGTCTGCAAAAGTTACGATCATTTCTTCGAAGGTCGACAATCCAAGAGTTCCAAATATGCGAGTTGTCGTTCTTTAAAAATGGTGAAAACCTTATACATCATTACGAAATCGCGAGCTAAACCCAAAACGGTCGCTACATTTCGAAAAGTACTTATGGTCCAAAAACGGACACCGTCCGCAAAAGTTACGCTCATTTCTTCGAGGGTCGACAATCCAAGCGTTCCAAATATGCGAGTGGTCATTCTTAAAAAGAAGGATGAGAGCCCTAATACATCATTACGAAATCGTGAGCTAAACCCAAAACGGTCGCTACATTTTCGAAAAGTACTTATGGTCCCAAAGCGGACACCATCTGCAAAAGTTACGATCATTTCTTCGAAGGTCAACAATCCAAGAGTTCCAAATATGCGAGTTGTCGTTCTTTAAAAATGGTGAAAACCTTATACATCATTACGAAATCGCGAGCTAAACCCAAAACGGTCTCTACATTTTCGAAAAGTACTTATGGTCCCAAAAACGGACACTGTCTGCAAAAGCTATGCTCAATTCTTTGAACGCCTTCAGTCGAAATATGCAGGTGCACGTTCCTCAAAAAATGTTAAAATCCCTCATACATCACGACGAAGTTGTGAGTTCAATCCAGAAGGGTCACTATTTTTCGAAAAGTACTTATGGTCCCAAAACTTACACCGTCTGCAAAAGTTACGATCATTTCTTCGAAGGTCGACAATCCAAAAGTTCCAAATATGCGAGTTGTCGTTCTTTGAAAAATGGTCGAAAACCTTAATAAATTATTACGAAATCGTGAGCTAAACCCAAAACGGTCGCTACATTTCCGAAAAGTACTTATGGTCCCAAAAACGGACACTGTCTG
>NW_019246060.1:0-1475 GCF_002742605.1 Olea europaea var. sylvestris
GGTTGATTGGAAACAAAAATCGCGCCGGGGCAATTTCGTCATTTTTCGCGACGGTGTCGAAACTGGCTGAAATTTGACTGGTTCATCGGAAAAAAAAATCGCGTCGGGGCAATTTCGTCATATTTCGCGACGGCATCGAAACTGGCTGAAATTTGGCTGGTTGATCGGAAAAAAAATCGCGCCTGGGCAATTTTAGTCATTTTTCGCGACGGTGTCGAAGCTGGCAGAAATTTGACTGGTTGATCGGAAAGAAAAATCGCACCGGGGCAAAAACGGGCTGAAATTTGGCTGGTTGAGTGGAAACAAAAATCGCGCCGGGGCAATTTCGTCATTTTTCGCGACGGGGTCGAAACGGGCTGAAATTTGGCAGGGTGATCGGAAACAAAAATACCCCCGGGGCAATTTCGTAATTTTTCGCGACGGTGTCGAAACGGACTGAAATTTGGCTGGTTGATCGGAAAGAAAAATCGCACCGGGGCAAAAACGGGCTGAAATTTGGCTGGTTGAGTGGAAACAAAAATCGCGCCGGGGCAATTTCGTCATTTTTCGCGACGGTGTCGAAACGGGCTGAAATTTGGCTGTTTGATCGGAAACAAAAATACCGTCGGGGCAATTTCGTAATTTTTCGCGACGGTGTCTAAACGGATTGAAATTTGTCTGGTTGATCGGAAACAAAAATCACGTCGGGGCAATTTCGTCATTTTTTGCGACGGTGTCGAAACTGCCTGAAATTTGACTGGTTGATCGGAAAAAAAATCGCGTCGAGGCAATTTCGTCATTTTTCGCGACTGAGTTGAAACTGGCCTAAATTTGACTGGTTGATCGGAAACAAAAATCGCGCCGGGGCAATTTCGTCATTTTCCTTGACGGCGTAGAAACTGGTTGAAATTTAACTGGTTGATCGGAAACAAAAATCACGCCGGGGCAATTTCGACATTTTTCTCGACGGCGTCGAAACGAGCTGAAATTTGGCTGGTTGATGGGAAACAAAAATCGCGCCGGGGCAATTTTAGCCATTTTTCGCGACGGTGTCGAAACGGGCTGAAATTTGGCTGGTTGATCGGAAACAAAAATCGCGCCGGGGCAATTTCGAAATTTTTCGCGACGGTGTCGAAACGGGCTGAAATTTGGCTGGTTGATCGGAAACAAAAATCGCGCCGGGGCAATTTCGTCATTTTTCACGACGGCGTAAAAACAGGCTGAAATTTGGCTGGTTGATCGGAAAAAAAAATCGCGCCCGGGCCATTTTAGTCATTTTTCGCGACGGCGTCAAAGCTGGCAGAAATTTGACTGGTTGATCGGAAACAAAAATTGCCTCGGGGCAGTTTCGTCATTTTTCGCTACGGTGTCGAAACTGGCTGAAATTTGACCGATTGATCGGAAACAAAAATTGCGCCGGGGCAATTTTAGTCATTTTTCGCGACGGTGTCGAAACTGGCTTAAATTTGACTGGTTGATCGGAAAACAAAAATCGC
>NW_019246061.1:0-1475 GCF_002742605.1 Olea europaea var. sylvestris
GTGAGACCAGGGAAAGTCTTTTCTATTATATTAAATTAGTATTAGCTAGTGATTTTAGTTTAACAAATCGTCTATTTTTTTTTTTTATTTGTGATAAATAGTTTACACATGTCCAAGTAGTTTGTGTACTCTCGTGCTACAACATTTGAACATTTAGATGTTATTACCAACAGCCAAGAGGGACAAGCTACCAAAGGGATCTATCCTGTCAAAATAAATTATTTTAGTCCTTATAAAAATTATCATATTCATTTTGTACATTTTGGTGGCAGCCACTAGTGGCAAAGCAGGGAATTGTGAATCCTTTATTCCCCATTGAAATTCGAGTGTTGCTAGATCAACTAAAATAAATCAGAAGAGATATGTCGAATAAATTCTTCCCCTTCCTTATTTAGGAAATATTTAATTGGAAAATTTGAAGAAAATGTAAAATTACAATGTCAAAAGATTGTAATTTACATATTTTATAAAGTGAATTAATTAAAAAATATTGAAATATGCCAATAAATAGGGATAATATTTGAACAGTAACATTCAAAGAAATATTGGAACTTTAATGTTGCCTATCGAGACAAATATTTTATATCCAACAAAAAAAAAATGCCTTCCTATTCTAGTTGGAACATTAACAACTCAAACAAGCGCATTCACTACTTTTTTGGTAGAAACAACACTAAGATAAGAAATTTAATGTACAGAATATCAACATGTAAATCTAACATAATGTATAGAATAGCAACATCTAAATTTAATTACAAGCACCTCATAAAGATAGGTAGTATTTCCATCTCGAAAACATTAACACAAAGCAAACAATTTTGCAACATACGTGAATGAATTCTTCTTAGCTAATTCCGATTTCAGAGTGACATAAAAGATGGTTCAGTTCATTCAAAGTGGGCATACACAAGAACATAAGATGATGATGAATGATGAACAACAAAAATAGGGACCTAATACACTGGCGGAGCAAGCACCCAGAGCAAAGGGCGCCACCAAACTAGACACCAATAGCTGTGAAGTGAAGATAGGGACTAAGGGTGAAAAAGTGTTTAGTTTGACCAACTTTTGTTTTTAAATAATAAAATTGTGGACTTTTGTTTAGTTGGGCCTTCTTTAAAAAAAAATGACGTAATAATTGATTACAAAATGAATTCAATTTTGCACTAGGAAAAATATTTCTCCAGCCCATACGACATTTGCAGAAAACACTCTTTGAATTCTCATTCTAACCAAATTTGCCACAGCCACCCGATGCACATGACACGCTATTGCCAACTTGACACTTGTAATCTGCAGCCATCGAAGCTGTTTCTTCGCCACAGCCTGCCACTACTGATTGTGACTATGAGCCTCTCTTCTTTTATTTTTATTTTATATATATATATATATAGGAGGCTTGGTTTGATCAAGCAGCTGAGTATTGGAAACAGGCTATAGCGCTTACACCTGGTAATTATATTGAAGCACATAAT
>NW_019246062.1:0-1475 GCF_002742605.1 Olea europaea var. sylvestris
TGAACGACTACAAGTGTTATGTAATTTAAACCACACTTACCACTTACGTATTCCATGATTGTCAAGTGGTGTAGTTTCTTGTCGGATTATGAATTGGGCGACTACAGTTTGAACTAATGTACCGACCACAACGTCGGAATGTAGTTTAAACTTGTGCTCCTACACTTTCACGTGATTATGGGAATGAATGAGACAAAATGAACACAAAATGAGTAGAAACGTCATCCATACGTTCAAAAAGATTAGATGCCGTTTTGGGTCACGAGGGATTGATTTCACTCCCAAACTAGTAAAATATATTTTAGGACATCATACATGACCCGTACACATTGAACAATTGCAAGTGTTGTACAATTTAAGCCACACTCACCACTTACGGTTTCCTTGATTGTCAAGTGGTGTAGTTTCTTGTCGAATTATGAAGTGGGTGACTACAGTTTGAACTAATGTGCCAACTTCAACGTAAAAATGTAGATTAAACTTGTGCTCCTATACTTTCGCGTGGTCACGGACATGAATAAGGCAAAACGAATACAAAATGAGTAGAAATGTCTTTCGTACGTTCAAAACCATCATATGCCGTTTTGGGTCACGAGGGATCGGTTTCACTCCCAAACTAGTAAAACATGCTTTGGACATCATACATGACCCGTATACATTGAACGACTACAAGTGTTCTGTAATTTAATCCACACTCACCACTTACGCTTTCCATGATTGTCAAGTGGTGTAGTTTCTTGTCGGATTATGAATTGGGCGACTACAGTTTGAACTAATGTGCCGACCATAATGTCGAAATGTAGTTTAAACTTGTGCTCCTACACTTTCACGTGATTATGGGAATGAATGAGACAAAATGAACACAAAATGAGTAGAAACGTCATCCATACGTTCAAAACGATCAGATGCCGTTTTAGGTCATGAGGGATCGATTTCACTCCCAAACTAGTAAAACATGCTTTAGGACATCATACATGACCCGTACACATTGAACGACTGTAAGTGTTGTACAATTTAAGTCACACTCACCACTTACGGTTTCCTTGATTGTCAAGTGGTGTAGTTTCTTGTCGAATTATGAAGTGGGTGATTACAGTTTGAACTAATGTGCCAACTTCAACGTAAAAATGTAGATTGAACTTGTGCTCCTATACTTTCGCGTGGTCACGGGCATGAATGAGGCAAAACGAACACAAATGAGTAGAAATGTCATCCATACGTTCAAAATGATTATATGTCGTTTTGGGTCACGAGGGATCGATTTCACTCCCTGACTAGTAAAACATGCTTTAGGACATCATACATGACCCGTACACATTAAACGATTGCAAGTATTGTGCAATTTAAACTACACTCACTACTTACGTTTTCCTTGATTATCAAGTGGTGTAGTTTCTTGCCGGATTATGAAGTGGGTGACTACATGTTAAACTAATGTGCCGATCGCAACATTGAAATGTAGTTTAAACTTGTGA
>NW_019246063.1:0-1475 GCF_002742605.1 Olea europaea var. sylvestris
AAGAATTTAAAATATATTACCTCTTAGTCCCTCAACTTTTGAAATAATATAATATAGATATTAAATAAATTTTTATCAAAAATCTTGGGATGTTATAAGAAGTGCCAATCGAGAACTCTTGCGGTCGAAGCAAAACCATTGAGCCAAGACCTTGGGGGGGTGTTTTATTTAATTAGGTTAACGATACTGTTACATATCCCTTTTTTTATTAGATGGGGGCAATTGGAACTGATTTGAAAAACTCCGAAACTTCAAGGACTCAATTCCATCTTGCAGAACATGATATTCCCAAATTGTGAAAGTTTTGGACCTAATTAGAACATTCAAATTTTTCAACACCACTTTACGTCAAAATGATCGTTCAGGGATCAATTTGTTGCAAATAGAAAGACTAGTTACAGAAATACAATGTTTAGAAAAGTTGACGGACCATTTTGTACAAGATTGAAACTGCATTGGTTAACTTGCTTCATGGACCATTTTGCAGCTCCCAAATGTTTAGGGACGACTTTGCAGATACCAGAATGTTTTGGGACAAATTTTCAAAAACCAAAACTTCTATGGCCAATTTGCAGTACAGAAACTTCAGAGGCAGACTTGGATGATAGAAAGTTCAGCGAATTTTGTCGTGATCAACCTCATTGGAGAAGATAGATAGGAAATACACAAGCATGTTCAATAATTTTTAATGGTAGGAGTAAGTGAAGAAATAAACAGAAAATAAATAAAAATAAATCAAGTTAATGTGGATTGTAATGAATTTGGAGACTGCATACTTAGGTAGAAGGTGACCTATCATCAACATCGAGCCGATTTAGCACAAAGACTCAATAAATAAGAAGTATGAGGATTGTGCATGCATGTTATCAAATTGATATGGGGTGGAAATCAGGTGGTTCTGTCCTAGTTTTTCAAAAGCTGAAACTGCTCATTAAATTTTTTGTATTTTGTAAATCAAATGATTCGATTCCATGTAATTAGTAGGAGAGTACAGAACATAACCATTCAATTTAGGTCTATAATAGCAACTTCTTAAACTAATTTTTTTTAAAAAAAAAAAAAAAGGTCCACTTAAAACTTCACAATAAGGTATTAAGATTTATATTTAGACTAGTCTATCGCCCGTGCAATGCATGGACAGGATTAGTTTGAACGTCATATTAACGTTTTTATGTTGATATAAGTTTAGTATTTAAAGAATAAGCGATTTCGCTAGTTCAAAAATAATAATCATTTTAAGTAAGCTATTTGTGATATTAATTTTGAAATTGAATTATTCAATATAGTAATGACAAAAATGAACAGTTCAGTTTTGTGCAAAGAAAAGAAATAATTTTCACTAGTAGAAGAAAATTGAAATAATTTTAAATCAAACAAATTTATATTAAAAAATTTTTGAATAGAATAAAATTTCTCCTTCGAAGGTGAGAAAAACAGTAATTGAAAAAATTAAGTTCAATTATAAAGAGAAAAGA
>NW_019246064.1:0-1475 GCF_002742605.1 Olea europaea var. sylvestris
TTTTGATTTCATGATAACTTCAGGTTTGTTCATTTTTGGTGAATTGCTAGTCTATTTCGATTGGAATCGAGCCAATGAAAAGTAGTTTTTGATTTCACGATAACTTCATGTTTGTTCGTTTTTGGCAAATTGATTCGATAGGAATCGAGCCAATGAAAAGTAGTTTTTGATTTCATGATAATTTCGGATTTGTTTATTTTTGGTGAATTGCTAGTCTTATTCGATTGGAATCGAGCCAATGAAATGTGGCTTTTGATTTCACGATAACTACGGGCTAGTTCGTTTTTAGCAAATTGCAAGTCTAATTTGATTGGAATCGAACCAATGTAAAGTGGTTTCCAATTTCAGGATAACTTCGGGTTTGTTCATTTTTGGCAAATCGCTAGTCTAACTCGATTGGATTCGAGCCGATGAAAAGTTGCTTTTGATTTCATGATAACTTCAGGTTTGTTCATTTTTGACGAATGGCTAGTCTAATTCGATTGGAATCGAGGCAATGATACATGGCTTTTGATTTCATGATAACTTTGAGTTTTTTCATTTTCGAAGAATTGCTAGACTAATTTGATTGGAATCGAGCCAATGAAAAATGGTTTTGATTTCACGATAACTTCGAGTTTGTTCATTTTTGGTGAATTGCTAGTCCAATTCGATTGGAATCAAGCCAATGAAAAGCGGCTTTTGATGATTTCATGATAACTGTGGGTTTGTTCATTTTTGGCGAATTGCTTGTCTAATACGAATGGAATCGTGCCAATGAAAAGTGGTTTTTGAGTTCATGATAACTTTGGGTTTGTTCATTTTGTTCGAATTGCTAGTATAATTTCGATTGGAATCAAGGCAATGAAAAGTGGCTTTTGATTTCATGGTAACTTCGGGCTTGTTCATTTTTAGCGAATTGCTAGTCTAATTCGATTAGAATCGAGCCAATAAAATGTGACTTTTGATTTCATGATAACTTCAGGTTTGTTCATTTTAGTCGAGTTGCTAGTCTAATTTCTATTGGAATCAAGGCAATGAAAAGTGGCTTTTCATTTCAGGATAACTTCGAGTTTTTTTGTTTTTGGCGAATTGCTAGACTAATTCGAATTGAATCGAGCCAATCAAAAGTTCTTTTTGATTTAACGATAACTTCGGGTTTGTTCATTTTTGGCGAATTGCTAGTCCAATTCGATTGAAATCGAGCCAATGAAAAGTGGCTTTGGATGATTTCATTATAACTACGAGTTTGTTCGTTTTTGGCGAATTGCTAGTCTAATTCGATTGGAATCGTGCCAATGAAAAGTTGTTTTTGATTTCATGCTAACTTTAGGTTTGTTCATTTTTGTCGAATTGCTAGTCAAATTCTATTGGAATCGGACCAATAAAATGTGACTTTTGATTTAATGATATCTTCGGGTTTGTTCATTTTTGGCGAATTGCTAGTCTAATTCGATTGGAATCGAGCCAATGAAAAGTGGTTTTCGATTTCATGA
>NW_019246065.1:0-1475 GCF_002742605.1 Olea europaea var. sylvestris
TTTCGTCATTTTTCGGGACTGTGTCGGAATGGGCTAAAATTTGACAGGTTGATCGGAAACAAAAATCGCGCCGGGGACATTTTCGTCATTTTTCGCGACTTTGTCGAAATGGGCTCAAATTTAACATATTGATCGGGAACAAAAATAATGCCGGGTGAATTTCGTCATTTTTCGGAACTGTGTCGGAATGGGCTCAAATTTGACAGGTTGATCGGAAACAAAAACCGCACCAGTGGAAATTTCGTCATTTTTCGCGACTGTGTCGGAATGGGATAAAATTTGAGTGGTTGATCGGAAACAAAAATCGCGCCGGGGTCATTTTCGTCATTTTTCGCGACTGTGTCGGAATGGTCTCAAATTTGAGAGGTTGATCGTGAACAAAAATCGCGCCGAGGTCATTTTCTTCAATTTTTGCAACTGTGTCGGAATTGGCTAAAATTTGACAGGTTGATCGGAAACAAAAACCGCGCCGAGGACAATTTCGTCATTTTTCTCAACTGTGTCGGAATGCGCTGAAATTTGGCAGGTTGATCGGAAATAAAAATCGCGCCGTAGGCAATTTCGTCATTTTTCTGGACTGTGTCGGAATGGGCTAAAATTTGACAGGTTGATCGGACACAAAAACTGTGCCAGGGTCAATTTCGTCATTTTTCGCGACGATGTCGGAATGGGCTAAAATTTGACTGATTGATTGGAAACAAAAATTTCGCCGTGGGCAATTTCGTCATTTTTCGCGGCTGTGTCGGAATGGGCTCAAATTTGACAGGTTGATCGGAAACAAAAATCCCGCCGAGGTCATTTTCTTCATTTTTCGCGACTGTGTCGGAATGGGCTCAAATTTGACAGGTTGATCGGAAACAAAAATCCCGCCGAGGTCATTTTCTTCATTTTTCGCGACTGTGTCGGAATGGGCTCAAATTTGACAGGTTGATCGGAAACAAAAATCCCGCCGAGGTCATTTTCTTCATTTTTCGCGACTGTGTCGGAATGGGCTCAAATTTGACAGGTTGATCGGAAACAAAAATCCCGCCGAGGTCATTTTCTTCATTTTTCGCGACTGTGTCGGAATGGGCTAAAATTTGATAGGTTGATCGGGAACAAAAATCGTGCCGTTTGAATTTCGTCATTTTTCGCAACTGTGTCGGAATTTGCTAAAATTTGACAGGTTGATTGGAAACAAAAATCGCGTCGAGGGCAATTTCATCATTTCTCACGACTATGTCGGAATGGGCTAAAATTTGACAGGTTGATCGGAACCAAAAATCGCGTCGGGGCCAATTTCATCATTTTTCACGACTGTATCGAAATGGGCTCAAATGTGACAGGTTCATCGGGAACAAAAACCGCGTCGGGGGCAATTTCATCATTTTTCTCGATTGTGTCGAAATTAGCTAAAATTTGACAGGTCGATCGGAAACAAAAATTGAGCAGGGTGCAATTTCGTCTTTTTTCGGGACGGTGTCGGAATGGGCTAA
>NW_019246066.1:0-1475 GCF_002742605.1 Olea europaea var. sylvestris
TGAATATTTGAATTATTCTGTGCATTAGCCATCTCTTGTTGTTGTGCTTCTCTTTGCCTACAGTTAAATGTACGTTTGATTTTCGAATAAGCTGGTATCATTCAACATTTCTCGAGATTTGCATAAAATGCCTGAAAGAGAAATCAAAGCGTTGAAATAAATTGGTAGAGAAAAACAAAATAAAAGAAAAAGTTTGAATTAGTGCCGAAATTAAACTCAAATTCAATCCTCGATAACGGCATTAAAAACATATTGTGAAAATCTTTTCGATTTTAAATTAACGCAAATGCAGGATTCGTTAACAAGTATTAAAATTGACTTTTGAGTATAAGTATTGTACTCAAAGATATTGTACTAGTTGAAGTTCGAATTAACTCAATCTTAACCGAAACAATTGAAATTTAAGATTTTTCGATAACTAATTGTAATTACTTACATTACATATGAGCATAGGACCTAAATTAATTAAAATCAATGTCAGATTATAATTAAATGCAAACGTTATAAAAAATATGATGATGAAAAGCGTACTAGGAACCCGAATCTCATTGTATCAATCCTTTTTTACCATAAACCTTATCAATAGTCCTAAATTGTTTAACAATCTCTCTCAAATAGAGTTAAACCAATTCTTATATGTGATCCGACTATATTTTTATCACGGATACGAACATATAAAAATATATTAAAGATTTATGATTACTTAAAGATCACGTAAAGTAAGTGGTGTCGGCATATTTCTATAACCCTATCGGACCCTATGTTAATTGGCACTATGTCTAACTTATTATCAATATTACAAAGGTAAAAACAAGCTACAATACTCATACAACTATTATGCATATAATTATGAGAAAAATTAGATCAATGTCAATGATTCAAGAATTGAAAACGAGCTTTAAATGTCAAAAATAAATAAGATTCAAAAGTCAAAGGTTCATGATATAAGTTTCATTGTAATCCTAGCACTAAAAACATTTAACTACTCATAATATCAGAATTAGACAAATAAAAAAAATCATCAAAAATTGACTTAATGTGATTAATATCCAAATTTCTTCCACAATTATTGCCTAAAAATGTGGAATGGAATTTATTCTCCGTTGCGTATCTGTCTTTCCGTCGACTTTTACATGTTTCTCTCTTTATTTTGACTGCTTGTACGTCTTTCTCTTTTACCTTTTTTATGTTTTCTGTTGTCAACGTGTTCGTGTCATTTTTTTTCCCCTCCAATCCGTCGCTTGCTTTTTCAATTTGGGGTCCCAATAGTAGTCCTTCAAAAGGAGTCCAGAAGGGATCCACTTCTCTCCCCTTTCTTTCAGCCGGTAGCTTCCTCTTTTTTAATCATCAGCCGGTAGCTTCCTCTTTTTTAATCAAAACGGCTGCCTGCTTTTTTTTTTTTTTATCAAAGAATTTCAATTCTTCCACATCTACCAATTTTGGTCCCATTAGAATTCCCAAAAAAGAACCCAATT
>NW_019246067.1:0-173 GCF_002742605.1 Olea europaea var. sylvestris
TGTCGAAATTGCCCCGGCCCGATTTTTGTTTCCGATCAACCAGTCAAGTTTCAGCCAGTTTCGACGCTGTCGCGAAAAATGACTAAATTACCCCGGCGCGATTTTGTTTCCGATCAACCAATCAAATTTCAGCCAGTTTCGACACCATCGCGAAAAATGACTTAAATTGCCCC
>NW_019246067.1:474-847 GCF_002742605.1 Olea europaea var. sylvestris
TTTCAGCCCGTTTCGACGCCGTCGCCAAAAATGACAAAAATTGCCCCGGCGCGATTTTTTGTTTTCGATCAACCAGTCAAATTTCTGCCAGTTTCGACATCGTCGCGAAAAATGCCTAAAATAGCCCCGGCGCGATTTTTGTTTCCGATCAACCGGTCAAATTTCAGCTAGCTTCGACACCGTCACGAAAAATGTCGAATGTACCCCGGCGCGATTTTTTTTTCCGATCAACCAGTCAAACTTCAGCCAGTTTCGACGCCGTCACGAAAAATGACGAATTTGCCCCGGAACGATTTTTGTTTCCCATCAACCGGTGAAATTTCAGCCAGTTTCGACACCGTCGCGAAAAATGACTAAAATTGCCCCGGCTCGA
>NW_019246067.1:906-1475 GCF_002742605.1 Olea europaea var. sylvestris
CAATTCCGACGCAGTCGCGAAAAATGACGAAATTACACCCTGCGCAATTTTTGTTCCCGATCAACCTATCAAATTTGAGACCATTCCGACACAGTCGAAAAAAATGGCGAAATTGCCCTCGGTGCGATTTTTGTTTCCGATCAACCTTTCAAATTCAAGAACATTCCGACACAGTCGCGAAAAATGACGAAATTGCCCCGGCGTGATTTTTTGTTTCGGATCAACCGGTCAAAATTTAGACCATTCCGACACAGTCGCGATAAAGTGACGAAATTACCCCGGCCCGATTTTTGTTTCCGACCAACCAGTCAAATTTTAGCCCGTTTCGACCCCGTCGCGAAAAATGACTTAAATTGCCCCGACGCGATTTTTTTTCCGATCAACCAGCTAAATTTCAGCCCGTTTCGACACCGTAGCGAAAAATGTCAAAATTGGCACGGTGCGATTTTTGTTTCCGATCAACCAGTCAAATTTCAGCCTGTTTCAACACCGTCGCGAAAAATGACTAAAATTGCCCCGGCGCGATTTTTGTTTCCCATCAACCAGCCAAATTTCAGCACGTTTCGACG
>NW_019246068.1:0-1475 GCF_002742605.1 Olea europaea var. sylvestris
ATGGGATTTTGTTTATTTGTTTGAATTTTCTGTATCCTAATGCTATCGATCTTTTGAGGTATGCTTGCTCTAGGTTTGTCGTGTTCGAGTATTTTTATGTCGATGTGTGTTTACATTTATGATTATGAAATTAGGGCTTTTGAAGTTCGATCCGATGTCTAATTTTTGGGTATTTGACACAAAGTTTCGTTAATTTTAGGTAGAGTCAGTGCTGATTATTCTTATGAGTTCGCTATGAAAATGAATCGCCAAAGAATAGGGTCAATATTCCAATATCTACTTGTATATTTGTATGTATTTGAATATTTTTTAGGTTGGATGTACGATGCATCGTGGAAATTAGGAATTTTCTTCTTTGGGTTTCATTTCTCTGTAACTGTGCTAATGTGTCGGTTATCAGATGTTGACTTTTTGGAAATTGCTTTTTAATTATAATTTAGTCGTGAGATTCTTGAGGTTGAACTTGTTTTTATGCTTATATAAATTTGTGGGATTTGGTTATGATGCAGTTACAAGAGTTCGGCTCTCTTTGCGCGTGTCCTGTTCTCTTCTCCAACCCGATTTCTTAGACTAATTTTTGTATTTAGATGGAGGTTAAGCTATGGAATGACAAGCGCGAAAGAGAGATGTATGAGAATTTTGCGGAGCTGTTTGCCATTATAAAGGCAACAGAGAAACTTGAGAAGGCTTATGTGCGCGATATAATTTCATCTGCTGAGTATGAAACTGAATGCCAAAAGTTGATTGCTCATTTCAAAACCCTGTCTTCCACATTGAAAGATATAGTCCCAAGCATTGAGCGGTTTCATGATACCTACAAGATGGACTGCCCAGCTGCCCTCAACAGACTTGTGACATCAGGGGTTCCGGCCACAGTTGAGCACCGAGCAGCTGCTGCGATGTCTTCCACTACCTCAGCTGCCATTGTGGCTGAGTGTGTGCAGAATTTTATTACAGCCATGGATTCGTTAAAGTTGAACATGGTTGCAGTTGATCAGGTCCACCCATTGCTGTCGGATTTGTCAGCTTCACTCAACAAGCTGACAATCTTACCGCCTGATTTTGAGGGGAAGACAAAGATGAGAGATTGGATTGCTAGGCTGTCAAAAATGGGTGCTGCTGATGAGCTGACTGAGCAACAGGCTCGACAACTTCACTTTGATCTGGAGTCGTCTTACAACTCGTTTATGGCGGCATTGCCCACTGCTGGTACTTAGTTGATGGTTTTAGTTAAGATTGTAAATAAGTGGGTAATTTTTTTGTTTACCGGATTTATTATATGTACTGTATTGCAATCAACTGGCCTTGGTAGGATTTGGTTACTAGTTGCGGTTGATGATTGAACTTATCGTATGCTTAAGAATGGTGGGTTTTTGATACTGTGATCCATCTCTGTTCAAGAGTGGAAATAAATTGTGATGAAAAAACAAGTGAAATGGATTGATTTGGGCATCTGTTTGTACGTGATATTTATT
>NW_019246069.1:0-1474 GCF_002742605.1 Olea europaea var. sylvestris
TAGCCAAATATGAAAAATACAACTACACCATGAATTTAAAAGGAAAGAAGAGATATAGAGAATGAATTGTCTCCCATTAAGCGTTTCTTTATAGAACATGTCCGGTGTAGCTTCTTTTTCCAGATTTTCAGCAACAATTTGACCTTTATTTGGTCAGACGGGACCCACCTTGCCAACGGTAGTATTTTCACTACAAACGGTAACTTTTCTGATGAAAAGCTGTGCCAGACATCTAGATAGTCATTATCTTGACCTTTTACCTTAAAGTGCTCGAGTGTAATCCCAAGAGATTTAGACATCATGGAAGGTGTCGCTTTCTAATAATCTTTTTGTATCTATAACACCATGTTCTAGGATTTTTTTCTTCAATTTAATCAATGCTATATTCACATCATGGTGTCCTCTTCTTCAAATTAAACCATTTATTTACCTTTATTAATGCTCATATTATCCACATTGGCCACCAGAGCCGATCCTGTGATTCTCGAGGCCTGAGGCGAAGTCTGTAAATTAGGCCTCCCGACGAAATCAACGAAAATGCAAAATTCAATGATGTATTATGCAACACATTACTAACTTGAAAAACTAACATTAAAACAACCAAATATATTATAGAAAATATTTATATTATAAACTATCAAAACCAACAATGTTTGAAACAATTAGTTAAATATTATTTGTCTTACTGTTTTAGATGCAAAAATATCAATCAAATCTGAATAATTTAGTTGCTCAACCATTTCTTTCTCTATTGATAACATATCCAACCCGTTTAATCTTTCTTGCGACATAGTTGATCGGAGATATATCTTGATCAACTTCAATTTTGACAAACTTCTTTCCGCAGATACAACTGTAACCGGTACGGTTAACAAAATTTTGTAAGCAATATAAGTATTTGAAAAATAAACATTCAATGTCTTTAAATATTGTAGCACTTTAATTACTCTTGTTGCTTCACTTGGTATATAACACCTTAAGACGTGTAACTCCGAACATAAATCATCCTCATTGATGTCCGAACGCCCATCATGTTGAAGATATTTCTCAAGATTCATACAAGCGTTCAACAAACTTGAAAAAGTTGCACCCCTTAACCTCTTCAAGTTAAACAAAAATCCAAATGTTCATCATATTGTTTGAAATGTTCAAATCTGGTCCTCAAAGATGATAGAACTTGATCAATTATAAAAATAAAGTACTTAACTCTAAAAGATTCTTCTACTGATTATTTTACCTCATCACTACCGCTTTCATCAAATTACTTTTTTCTTCGAATTATGCGTTTTTCTGTAAATACAGTTTCAATTTTCATTTCGCTTGCCTTTTTTGTCGCTTCATTAATGACAATAGCAAATCCAATTTCTCCATATTCTTCAAGAAATGAAACAAGTCCTTGCAAGAGGTCGAGAGCATGATCAATATACATGGATTCGATTTAAAGAAATTTACTCACAATATTTACAGCATGCAA
>NW_019246070.1:0-19416 GCF_002742605.1 Olea europaea var. sylvestris
CTTGTAGGATTACTAAAGGTCCACCTATGGTCATCAATTGCCAGTATTCTACATAGTTGCTTTAATCAATTGGCACTGCTCCAGTTAGGTAGATAACTCATAATGAAAATATTGAAAAAAGTCCTTCCCAGTTAATTCAACAAATTGATCTGTAAACCTGCTAACCACCTGCCAGAAAGAAATATTCATTTGCTAGGAAAAAGATATTGTTATGGGTAGATGATGCTTTTGTTGTGGTCCAATGAGGAGAACTTCAAGGGATTGCTGGGGAACAAGGGCACATAAGTAGTTGCTCCATATTGAAACAAATAGTGTTTAACATATTTATTGTGATCATTTTTAAAACAATTGTAAAACAAATGTAACTAGTGTTTTTACAGAATGTGCATATATTGTTCACGCTCCTTATTTTTTTCTCTGGTATTTGAGGTGTTTTGAAAGAACTGAGTGAAATTTCTGCAAATAACCTTGTAATTTAAGAGTTATTGCATTAATCAAGTATAGTTTGAATTTAAAAGGAGTGGGCGTCCTTGTTGCATTAGTTAAGGAGGTTGATCAGAAGTGGAATGATTTCGGTATGGATGATTTTTTTCTAAAATTGGAACTATGCTTTTGAATTTTTACTCTACTTGCTCACTTGAAAGTTGGATGAGTAGAGAACCCAACTCCAAAATCTGCCCATTTATTGGAGTTGGGTGAGTTCACCAGCCATTTTACTGAATTTTTCCTTTTTCTTAGCAAGGGTGAAATATATTTATTGTCCATTTTTGACCAAAAAAACTGGACATGACTGTTCTTCATTTCGCCAACTAAAACAAGGCGACTTAAAATAATTTACCCTTTTTATACTACAGTTGATATATGCGATGCCAATGTATATTAGTTTCTTTTACTTTGTATTAGGCATATAGATGAGTATGATATGCATGTTTTCTTGGAAAATTGCGTTATTTGATTAGATGTCCATGCCTTCATTTTCCTCTGTGTTTGCTTCTGAAGATTAAACTTTCTTTTGCAGAGGCCCATCTAGGTTTGATTGGGATCGAAATACCCAAGCTTGGATTTATAGGCGAACTAAACGGAACTTGATCAAAGTTTTGGAAACTGAGTTGGAACAACTTTGTGGGAAGTCCATTAACCTTTCTTCAGCCTAAAGTCGTAAAATAAATGTAACTTCTCCAGTAGTCATTGGTACGATAGTGTTTATCTTTTAATCAAATGTGATCTCTCTTTTTATTTCTATTTACCCCTTCTAGTTACGATTTCACATGCTTAACTGTTTGTAATCGTAAATTATGCTACATCATAATTAATAAATTATGTCCACTTATATAATGACTAAGATTGCGATCAAGCTCTAACAACATATATTTAGTGTGTCACACCATTATATTTAATAAATTGTATCCGCTTATTTAATATAGTGCATGTACCAACAGTTATTACATTCTCCCTCCAAAATTGATTACATTTGTAGATAGTGTGTCACGTTACTTGATGCTTAGGAGATTAGTCTTCTCATGTATATATGCCAAGTATATGAATTCACCAATGCAATTCATAATATCACGTAACACAATACATAAATAATACTATGAATCTGTTTGGTAGTGATTTATGAGAATTGATTTTTTGACCATTAGAGAAAAACTAGGTTTTACATATGAGTGAAGAAGTAAAAAATGACGGCTAAAATAGTGAAATAACGGTCAAAAAATTGATTTTTTTAGATGAAAAAATTGCTACCAAAGCAACTTAATTCTGGCATAACAAAAAAATGATAGCATTAATGGCCGGGAATAAGTAGATTCCTCATCGCCCTTCTTCAACAGACATTGTTAACTCATTGGAAATTGAACCCGGTTTAGTAGAGGATGAAGAAGTGTTTGAAACGGGTTTTCTCATTATGAAAGCTGGTTGATTAGGAACCGGAAGAATTGTTGCTTCGCCACCAAGCATGAAAACTACATTCGATGTGGTGGGCCGATCATCAGGTTCTTCTTGCACAAACAATATCCCAACATTTATGCACTTCATAACTTCAAATTTCTTACAAGATTCAAGCAATATTGGATCCATTAAATCCAATGCCTTGTTTTCACTCCACAATCTCCATGCCTGCACAAATTAGTTTCGAAGTATACATTAGACTGGGAAATTTCTAATGGTTATATATGTCAAAACAGAGGATATAAATGGTGGGATTTAGCCACTTACGTAACCTAAGAGATTGAGGGCTTCTGTGGACCAATAAAATCCTGTGTTTCTTTTTCCACTAATTATCTTGAGTACAACAACTCCAAAACCAAATACGTCTTATTTCATCGAGAATAATCCATCTAATGCATACTCCAGAGACATATATCCACTGGATCAAAATAACTAGTTGTTAGCATGAAACATATGTATGTATCTACACACGCGCACACACACACGAATTTTTATTTTATTTGGTGTCTATATCTATAAGCATTGCTTAATTTTTGAGGAGCCAATTTATGTGCACAGCTTTGGATGGGAAAGAAGAAATGAAGACTAGTGACCTAGATAACCGTATTCAACTAACTAGACATGCAAACTTGAAATTGGCTACAAGGAGAACCATACCAAAATTTGGTCTACTGAATCGCAATACAAGATTTTCGCTGTAGCAAGTAAAGATGAGGGTTGTGTTTGGCGCAGATGGATCCAGATGATGCTTTGCTTGATTTTGATAAGATGCAAGCAAATTGAACAACCAAAAGACAGGAAGGCTCTATCGCAGATTCATTTTCATCTCTCCAATAACATTATGTAGGATGCATTAAGGAGAAAATGAAAGCTACTTTGTGGTTAAAACTGGAGCAGTTGTGTATGACTAAAAGTCTTACGAGCAAACTGCATCTAAAACAGATGCTGTATTTCCATTGCATGGTAGAGAGAGGATGGCTGGAAGATCACTTGGCTGAGATCAGGGAAACCATCGCGGACTTGGAAACATTGGAAGTCAAGTATGATGAGAAGGATTTGGCCTTGATCCTGTTGTGTTGGATGCCCGCTTCTTATGCGTTGTTTCAAGACACGATTCCGTATAATCATGACACTCACTATCAATGATACGTACGATGCTTTATTCTTAAAGGAGAAGATGAAGTATCTAGTTGAAGCTATATCTAGGGATGAGGAAGCTTTGATATCTCATGGTGATCGACGAAGGGACAGATTGAAAGTGAACTTCAGCAATTTGTATTGCTTCTACTATAGAAGGAAAGGACACGTCAAGAAAGATTGCAATAAGATGCAAGTTAAAGGTAATTTAGCTAAAAATTATGGGAAGCAATCATATAATTTGAAGAGACCAATATTGCCAATGACTTTTCGGATGGTAGAGATGTGGTGTTAATTGTATTTGACATGGAGTCTAAGCCTGACAAAGGATGGATTTTGGATTCAGCATGCACGTTCTATATGTGTCCCAATCGAGACTTGTTTGAGGCATATGATGCGATTAAGTAAGATGGAGTTGTCATGGGAAATAATCAAGCTTGTGGGGTTGTTGGAATCGGTCGGGTCAAATTGAGATTGTAAGATAGGACAGTCAGAATACTTGGCCAGGTTTAACATGTTTCAAACTTGAAAAATAATTTCATCTCATTGAGTACTCTGAATTCAAAGTCGTATAAGTTCTCTAGTGGAGGTGGGGTCTTGAAGATCCGAAGGTGTGTCTGGGTTATGCTAGAAGGACGGAAGAAGTTTTAGTTGCTAGAGACATCTGGATAAGTTTTGGTACTGTGGTGGAAATTAAATTTGATGCAGTACCTCTTATGATGGGCTTTAAGTCAGTTGAGAACACTGCTAGGGAAAGCACTGGTGATTCCGCTTTGCCACCAATTTCAGCGGATAAGTGTTCAAATGCTATATTTGGATCCATTGAGCGTAGGTACGATGTTGGAGATATCTATAGTGCTTTCCAAAATTTCTAATCAGGCATTTTGTGTGGATTTTGTTACAGGATGTGCTTCGACCCTGTTTGGTCAACATTAATTCCTTGTTGAAATTTTGGGAACATGGAATTAGGATTTGGGTGTCGCTTGTGGATGCTGGGCAGATGATGAAGTTTATCGTGAGGTGGAGAGTTTCGGTTACTATTTGAGGAACTTGATTATTTCGATACAATTAGACATATTTTTCCAAGTGTAGAAATTTTGGAACTTTGTTCGTTGCACTGAGATTTGGGTCAAGGTGGAAATTGTTAGATTTTGTGTCCCAAATTATAGTTATTTTTTAGAAAAATATTGTTTCCTTATTTTCACTTGATTTTATTGGAAAATATTGTTTTCTTATTTTTATGTGATTTTATTAAAAAATATTATTTCCTTTATTCCACATTTTTATATTATTTTCATATTTATGATATTTTTAGGGTTTGTCATGTCCCTATAAATATGTGGCTTTTCATTCAGTTTAGGTGAAGCTTTATTGTTCAATTCTTGTATTTTCTCCACATATTATTTTTAATAAAACATCGATTTCTCTACTAATCTCTCTTCAATTTCTTTACTTTAATCTCGTTTTCTTCCTTGTGATCATACATATTTCATATTATTCATTAATCTCAATTCTTGCATCACCTCCGGGTTCAACAGTCTTGAAAAGTCATGCTTAGAACGTTATGATAACGCTTGAAAGTTCGCAAGATGCTATGATCACGAATTCAAATTTTAGTGTTACCAAATTTACATTCTAGATTACCAATTAGTTCAATCTTACGTGCCGAATTGACTTATCAAAGTAAACGCATCACTTTTAATTAGTTTCTAGATGGTTTTTTTTTTTTTTTTTTAAAACAAGAACTTTATCCAATCACCACTTATGGCGGAGGAATACCGCTGGGGTCAAAATAACAAAGCGAAAAAAAAAAAAACAAACAAACAAACAAGCCATGTAGAACTAATCAACCCATCTAGTTACACACATCTACCTTACAATTATTGCCTAATATTTGGAAAACCAAGTTTCTCCGTACGAATAATACCTCTTAACAAATTTGGTATTTGATCTATGTGCATGTAACTCATCGTGATACCATTCACCCCTTGTTTGGCTAGAAAGTCTGCGGCTCTATTTGCTTCTCTATATTGGTGAGAAATGGTAAAACTGATTCCATCAAGTAATTTTAGTAACTCCTCCCAATAATCCCACAAATACCAAATCCTACATGAACGGTTTGTTAACCAGTTGACCACAGCAGTTGAGTCACACTCAATTTCCACCTATTGGAAGCCCATCTCTTTACATAGCTCTATACCATTTATCACAGCACGCAACTCCGCTTCATTGTTACTTCCAAATCCGTATGGGGCAGAGAAGCCAGCAATCATATTACCATGATGATCCCTGATAACTCCCCCACCTCCACAAGGTCCCGGATTACCAAGACTACTCCCATCAATATTGAGTTTTACCCAACCATCAGCAGGTTTCCTCCAAGAAACAAAGAGAGTTGGTTTACTCATCTTCGAACTCATAGGCACCTCTAAGGCTTTGAGGAGTTCATTGTCTATTTTACTTAGTTTTGAGACTTTGACAATTTCTTCAGCTAAGAGGCACAACCAAACCTTTATTTTAAGCCATACCTCCTCCGCAGATTCTCGAATCTCTTCCATACGTGCCATACATCGCCGTCCCCATAGTTTCCATGTTATCAAGCTTGGTAATAGCCTAATTAGAATTCCACATTGTGAGGCATTTTTGCGCATGTGAACCATCTATTGACTCTTGTCCACCAAGATTGTGGCCCCATATAATGCACACCCAAGGCTAAAGATGCCCACTTCCAAACTGTCCTAGCAATATCCCCAGAGTTAAGTACATGATCAAGTGTTTCCACTTATCCCTTCTCACAACAATCCCAGCGTGAAGCTAGAGCAATTCCTTTTGATCTCACCTTAGTATCCACACTTAAGCAGCCAAACTTCGCCTTCCACATACAAACAGAATTTTTTTTGGGTAGAAATTTATGCCATATCCATTTCATCCAAGGAATCTCTGGACTCCTCACCCTTACAATATCCCAGGCGCTTGAAGTGGAGAAATCTCTATTATCGTTCGGCTTCCATATGATAATATCACTTCCTTCTTTTCTGGCACCAATGGTTTGTACAATTTCCTCTGCCTTTACCTCCCCCACTAGCTCTTGAAGATGGGCGAGATCCCAACCATCTTCAATCCAACAGTCTCTAACCTTCAGTCTTGGGTTGGTTACCTCCAAGGCCTGCTCATTTAATGGTCCACTAGCTAACCAGCGATCATACCAAAATGAAGCTGACCCATCTTTGATCTTCCATTTTAAATTTTCATACACCTCAGGTAGCACCTTTACGATTGATTTCCACAAGCTTGATCCACTGGTGTTAGAGTTGACAAAAAGGTGACCGTTCTTTACGTAGTTGCTATGGATAAAACTGGACCACAAACTATTACTCATCATAAGCCGCCATGCAAGTTTCATGTGGAGGGATCGTTGAATTGTAACAAAATCCCGTACCCCAAGTCTACCCTCTATAGTTGGCATACATACTTTAGACCAAGCATGCCATTTCTTTTTCTGTTTACCATTACTCTCACCCCAGAAAAAAGTAGATAATAAGGAGTTTATGTTGTTGAGAGTTATCTTCGGAACATTTACCACTACTAACAAATGTGTTGCCATACATGTCAGAACTTGTCAGATTAAAATAAGTCGACCTCCTTGAGATAGTAGTCTCATTTTCCAGCCTGCTATTTTGGTTTGAACTTTGGCTACCAAAATCTCCAAAATGCCTAGCTATAAGATGACCAGAGGTGATGGGCACCCCTAAGTAGACCACTGGGAATTGCCCTTCAGTAAAACCAGTAAGTCGAAGCAAGTTCCTCTTCCTTGTATAGCTAATCCTTCTTGAAGACAAAATTGCCGATTTCTCAGTATTGATCAATTGCCTCGACCACTTTTCATATGTATTTAGTGTCTTCATGAGCATTTTTATAGATTTACTACCTCCTTTCACGAACACTACTACATCGTCGGCATATAGCAGATGCAAGACCAAAGGGGCCCCAATAGGGTGATAGAACCTCCCAAAGCTGCCATCTTCAAACCTCTTGCGTAAAAGATGTGCTAAAACCTCTTTCATAATGATGAACAAATAAGGAGACATAGGATTGCCTTGATGGAGCTTACTATTCTAGATGCTTAAGCATACAATTCAATTAATCCTATGTTTGAATACTACATCTTGTAATAAATTGTTGAAAAGTAGAGAACACAAAATTTGATTATGGAGAAACTTAATGTGGGAAAAACTCTGAGATTAAGCCAGTTACCTCCATTATAGGCAGTTCAAGGAATACACATCAATTCCAACTATTGTATCCACTAAGACCTGCTGTCACAGTCTCATGATCTACTGTCGTAGATATCTCTAGCCGGCTAGACCTCCTGTAGCCTCCTGCTACCATAGATGCCTCTAGTTTCCTACTAGACTTCCTGATCTATTTCTTGCAATCCAATATGCTATCTCCTATGGCCTCCTGGTCTTATACTAAATGTCTCTCCAAGTGAAATACCAAGAACCACCAGTTCTTATGCTTGTAACTGTACTTCAATCCACTTCTCTCAATCCCCCAATGAGAAATCCCCTTCATCAAAGACTTAAGGAAGCCAGGCGTTTTGGATTCACAGGTTTGACGCTTTTTCCCAAAACTTTGTTGTAGGATCTCAATAATCTAGAGTGTTGAATCAATGAATAATGTCTTGGATCTCTTGAATAATGATATGAAAGTGTTATAGATGTGAAAGCACAATGAGCAACCCTAAAATTTTCGTCCATGACTCTGGTATTTATAGACGGGGGCAAATAGATGTCATGGACCATGTAAAACTCTTCAAATCGGGACCTAGGGTTTGGCCGGATACAAATGTTGCTCAAGCAAGTAGCTAGTGACAGCTAAGCAGTCGTCAGTATTTTCATCATAACTTTATCTTGCGATGTCCGATTGAGGTAATTAAAAATGAGTTGGAAAGCTCACTCAAAGAGCTATAAATCTTTTGGAAATAGCCTTGTCCAAACTCCAATGTTTTCTATGTGAAAAATGCATTGCGAGTTATAACTGAGAATTTGGAACATAACTTGTGTCGTTCTTGATATTCTTTAGACTTCTAATTGTATTCCAATGATCATATGTGATATTTTTGAACATCTTGGACTCTTTCAAGGGCTATACTACCAAGTCTAAAAGATTTTTTGACCTTTACAACTCCTTTACATTAATCCATTTGTCTAAAGAATTGCCAATACACTAAAAACCTAACAAGTCTTGATACTTTAATATTAAAAATATGAGATTTTAGGTTTCAAATCTATTTAAATATATAAATCTTGGATCATCAAGTGACAAAAATGATTAATGTAGACGTTAAAACTTTCACATAATATAAAGTTTGAGAGCAAAATTATCAACTCACTGAATTCTCGTTTTCAAAGATTTTATTAAAATATTTATTTCTCAAAATCATTTTTGGTAGCACATTTTATAGAATTCATAAAAAAATTTCCTCATTTTTTAAATAAACATTCTTTAAAAAAATATTTTTCTTTTTCCTCACTGATTCAAAAAACCCAACAAATGATTGACAAATGATTATGGTACAGAGTGTTTGGGGCACCAATGGATCTAAAATAACAGTTTTAATGTTTCCCTTTTATCTCTAGCTATCCACAAGTATTGTCTTCCCTTCTTTCAAATTTTTTACTTTTAAATTTTAAAAGGTGATATCTCCCATAAAGATATAAGGAAAAAAAGGTAAAAAGGAAAAAGAAACTAGTAAAGATGAGGGCTTATCCATATAATTTGCAAATTATTCTTTTAAGGGTAGAAAAGGAAATTACAAAATGATTCACATGACTCCTATTCACCTCATCTCATCGGAACCTATCCCCATATCGTCACCGTATTGTCTTCGTGGGTAATACGGTCATTTAACTATGGTGATGATAGGCAACTTGAACATCAACTTAAAATAAAGGGTAAATTATTCTAGCGGTCTTCTACCTTTCATCAGTGTTATAATCATGTCCTTAAAATTTCATTTATCACATCTATATTCCCAATATTTTTAACAATGAGTGTGCGGTATTGTGATTACGAAAGAACTTCTATTTAGTTGTTGAATATCTATGCTACATGCAAATTATGTATGATTGAAAGGGTAAATTTATTGAAAAATAGCGAGATTTAATGTATGGGAAATTATATGGAATATAGGCTTCTTCTTCTTCTTCCTTTCATTTTTTTTTTAAAAATTGTTGCACCGTTTTTTAATTTTGTTAAAGGTCTTCAACCTTTGTTCATTGTTGCTTGTCAATTATATAATTTTTAGTCACTGTCTAATAATCAATATTTTATTTATTAGTACATTTCGTTCATAATGACGATTTCCATTAAAAAATGCGTCACAAAGGCATAAAAGATTTGTTCATCGTTTGAATACCAATTTATAAATGATTTGGAAATTCCGTTAAACTCAATTATTAATTTTAACCACATATTTATTATTTACAACCACCATTCCTTATTATTTACACATTTTGTGAGACTCATTACAATTCATCTATATAAACTACTTATAAAATTGTCAAATGGAGTCTTATTTTCTCCTCATATCTCTAAATTTAAAAAAAAAATTAACAATATATGAAATCTAACAGAATAATAGTTCTTTATTTCAAAGCATGTGAATTGAATATTTTGGACATAACCATTATTACGACTAAATGTGCTAATTAATAGAAGATTAAGGATAAGTATACATTAGAAAAAGGTGAAATTAAATGTGCGACAAACAAACAAAAATTTTAAGCATTTAGTGCAATTTACAGAAACGTAAAAACAAAAGAACAAATATGATATAAATATAATTATCTTGAATGTTATTTGAATTGTCTGTTGATCCCAAAGGCGACACAAAGATTGAAATTAATGACGTTATATGAAATATGTAACAAGATCACAAAAATGAAACAAGATTAAAGTAAATAAATCAAAGAAAGTTAAGCAGAGGAAACGATGTTTTATTATAACAATGATATGGAGAAAAATTACAGCACAGTAATTTTGGCTTGAACTAAACTAAAAGAAGATGCCACTATTTACATGTACATACTATACCATAAAGATGGAAATAATATATTTTCAATAAAATCACGTGAAAACAAGGAAATAATTTTTCCACGTGAAAATAAGGAAACAACTTTTTCCTAATTTGGGTCATAAACCTAACAATCTCTACCTTGACTTAAATTCTGGTGCAACGAACGAAATTCTAAAAATTTTTCACCTAGAAAAATATGTCCAATTGCATCGAAATAATCGAATTCTTTAAAATAGTAACCAAAACTCTCCATCACAAAAAAAAAAAAAAAAAAAAACTTCCTCTGCCAGGCGTCCACAAGCAACACCCGAATCCAACTCCGGATTTCCCAAAATTCCACTAAGAAATTACTATTGACCAAATAGGGTCAAAGCACAGTCTGTAGTAGAAACCATACCAAATGCCTGATCAGAAGGCTCTTTGCTAGAACTATCACCTCTAACGTTCTCGAAACATTACAGCCATCATTGACACCACTGTATCTACGCTTTACGAGTCCAATCTTAGCAACTGAAAACAGTGTATCCGCTAAAATTGGTGACAAAGCGAAATCACTAATGCTCCCCTGAGCAATGTTTTGAATCGACCTAGAGCCCATCACAAGAGGTACTGTACCAATCTGAATATCCACCATGGTACTAAACTTGTCCAGATATCTCTTAACTTATTTTGTGCTTCCCTCCAAGATATACAATTGAGACTTCTTCCATCCCTCTAATACAACCCAGACACCACTTCGTATCTTCAAGACTCCACCTCCACCAGAGAAATTATACCCTTTTGCATCTAGGGTACTCAGGGAGATGAGATTCCTTTTCAGGTCTAGAACATGTTGAACCTGATCAAATGTTTTGACCGTCCCATCCTGTAACTCTAATCTGATTCGACTGATTTCGGTAACATGGCAAGACTAGTTATTTTCCAACACAAATCCACCTTCTTTGCCAGCCTCATATGTCTGAAAAAAATTTCGATTGGAACACATATGATGCGAACAAGTCGAATCGAGATTCTACTCTTCGTTAGGTTTGGACTCTACGTCAGATACCATGGTCAACATCACATCATCGCCATCTAAAAAATTCTTGGTAACATTAGTCTCGTCCAAATTGCGTGATTGCCTCCTATGATTTGCAGCTAAATTACCTTTAGCCTGTAACTTATCACAATCTTTCTTAATATGTCATTTCTTCCTACAGCAGAAGTAGTACAAATTGTTGAAGTTCATCCTCGATCTACCCCTCCGTCGATCACCATGAGTTACCAAAGCTTTCTCATCCCCCGGTGTAGCTCCAACCAAATGCTTCATCTTCTCATTTGAGGATAGAGCATCGTAGACATCCTCAATGGTTAAAATATCACGACTGTAGAGGATGATATCCCGAAATGACGAATAAGAGACGGGCAACGAACACAACATGATCAAGGTCAGGTCGTCCTCATTGTACTTAACCTCCAATGCCTCTAGATCTGTAACTATTTCCTTGAACACAGCAATATGGTCATCCAGTGACCCTCCTTCCGCCATGTGATAGGAATACAACTTTTGTTTTAGAGTTAGTTTGCTAGTGAGACTTTTAGTCATGTATAATTACTCCAGTTTCAATCACAAAGTAGCTATTTTTTTCTCATTCAAGACGTTCTGCAGAATATTATTGGATAAATGAAGATGAATTTGAGATAAAGCCTTCCAATCCCTCCAATATCCAATTAGCCACTATCTTCTCAAAACTCAACAACGCATTGTCCAAATCCAACTGTGCCAAAATAACCCTCATCTTTTCTTTGCCACAGAGAAAATCTTGTATTGCAATTCAACAGCAAAATATCATATTTCAATGTAGCCATCTCTAAAATTCCAATCAAATCATGAAGAACCTACAGCCTAGCTTTAATATCACTTGTTGATCCCAAAGGCGACGCAAGGATTGTGATTAATGACGTCGTATAAAATATGTGACAAGATCACAAAAATGAAATAAGATTTTAAAGTAAAGAAATCATAGAGAGTTAAGCAGAGGAAATGATGTTTTATTATAACGATGATATAGAGACAAAAATTACAATACAACAATTTTGGCTTGAATTAAATTGAAAGAAGATGCCACTATTTATAGGTACATACCATACCATAAAGATGGAAATAATGTGAAATAAGGAAATATTATATTTTCAATAAAATCACGTGAAAATAAGGAAACAATTTTCTTTCCTAATTCGGGTCATAAACCCAACATTGTCTTCATCAAATATCACTGCGTGTCACTTGGATATTTAACATTTAAATAGACTTTTTTGTTAGATGGGGGATTCCCGTATGTGAAGTTAAAATGTTGGGGACAGGGGTGCTACTCATGAAAGATTGAGGATACAACAACTACACACATAAAAGATTGGTGACTCTAGAGGAATTTATCCTAAAACAAAATATGAGAGAGATTGGGGAGGGGGGAGAGAGAGAGAGAGAGTAAAATTATGGTAGAGTAATTAGAGACCTTGCTACATCAACATAGAATAATAAAAGAAAATCATAACTGAAAAAGTAGCAAAAACAGTACAGAAAAGCCTTTCATTCCCAGCTGACACAAAGGACCTTCGTAAAACCTTCGTTTATATTAAAAAATCTACAGTTGAAAAACAAAAAAATTGGGCCACGAATGTAAGAGAAAAAGATTGGTGGGCACTCAACAACTCTGTTTCTCTTAGTCTAACCTATTGTGATTTCCTTTTGTTTTATGCATATGTAAGTGTGTATTCTTTGTCCTTGTGCAAATTGTTGCTTCACATATACTCGTCTCTCTGTACAATATACATACACACCTCGTCCCCCGAGGCATAGCTCAGTGGTGCAAAGGATAGAAGTGAGGTTATCTCACACCTTGCTGGCAACCGCAGTTTGGGGATTCAATTCCTAAGATATGGAATTGGACTCTTTGTAGGCACGTGTACAGACAACTCTTGTTTTCTAGCATGTTGGGGCACATCTCGCGATTTACCTCCCTCACAAAGCTCTAGGGGTGGGACGGTGAGGGCCCTCAAGGTTGGGGTTCAACCCTTTTTTTTTATTATTATTACATACACACCTCAGTTGAGAGCCACATAGCTTCTGTACCAATTCACTAAGCATTTTCCAATACCAAGAAATTGACTCTTTTCTATTTGTCCTCTTTCAAATCCCAGAATATGATCCCATTTTGCTTCTTAATTTGAGGTGGGCTTTGTTTTTTCTCCTTGTTTATCTTGGAATGGTGGCCTATTGTGATCTTGAAGTTGATCTCAATGGAGAAGAGGTTTTCATGGTGGACAAGGCAAACAGTCTTTTTTCAGTTTCAATTAAAATTTTACTCCTTTTCATCAATGAATCATACATTATAAATAGATTTTACTATTAATAAAATTGCAGAAATTTAGGATTTGATTGAATTTACTTGAATTGTAAGATGGGTTATCCGAAAATTTGATTCTTTGGCATATTTGTTTGCAGTATAATTTTGCATAATTTTCCTGTTATTATGTGGGGCTTGATTTCTGGTGATTATTCTCTGTCTATCCACTTATTTTCACCATTCAGACAAAGCATTCTCCTGTTATTTTATTAGAGTTCTCGCTCGCATTTATTGTTGTTGTTATGGAGATTTAATGTTCAAACTTTTTTGTGCCTTTTACACTTATTTCGAAAGTGACCAATAAAAGAGTCTTGTTGGGATCAGTGGCGAATCCAGGAGTTTGAGTCAGTATGGGCGGCCGTTGACCATCTACCGTTGGCCGCAATAAAATATTAAAAGTCCTTTTGGTATCCCTTTTTTTTTTCTTTTCTTTTTTTTTTTTTTGCAAAAAATGCATTTTGGAATGGTGATTTGATGGAGAATGTCTGAACGTGTGACTAAAAATAAAGAAAATTTTTGAATTTACGTGTAATATTATTTTATTGAAGAATGTATGATGAAAAGAAAGAAAAATGTAGTTTAAAAAAAAAGGGAAATCGAACAAGGCCTAAAATATAAATATAACAATTATTTTGTTCAAAATGAATATATATAATTCTGTTATAAGAATAAATAGAACTCTTCAAATAATATTGTTGCCAAGTTTTGTATAATTCAAAGGAAGAGTGTGAATTCGAATATTTAAAATTATTTGTATTAAAACAATCAAAACCTAACAAATATTATTTTGTTATATTTAGTAACACAATTCAAGAAGTACCCTACTGGTTAAATTCATCACAATCCTTGCTTGAGATCATGAGTTCAAATCCTTACTGTCCCTCCCTTATTGAATTTTGATAAAAATTATAGAATAAAAATAATACATAGCAAGTCCATTGACAAATATTCGAATTTAAAACTTGAAATATATTAAGGTTGGCTCTTACCAAGTAAGCTACATGGATGTTTGAAAATAAAATCAATCACTAACAATATAAGGTAAAAATTTAATCTATTACTAAAAAAAAGAATAAATAAATAAAAAATATATATCCTGGCGAATCCAGCTAGGGTGGCCGCCCTCTGGATTCGCCACTGCTTGGGATTGTTGTTGGCATGCTTCTTTCTTGATACCCTCTACTGCATTGATTGTGTCTAAGTATTCTCATATTTCATTTTTTTCTCAGGAAATTGAGTCCACAGTTTGTTTCAGTTTTCCTAATATCGATTATGTTAGTCGAAGGATGCGGACGAGCACCACTGTAAATACTGTGTGGGCCTTTTTGTATTTTTAACATAACATAATTTCCTTTCTTGTTATTTCATCAATATCAATCTGTGTTACTTGGTTTTCCATCACTTTCTGTTTTGTATCCATTGATTGCAACGTTTATTTAATCTTATTATTGCAGTAGGTATGGATATAATTTCTTTGAAGTTTCCAAGTACTTTATTTTTTTCTTTTTTAAGTTCCTATTTTCTGTTGCACTGTCAACTTATTTTCTTAACTGGCTCTGTTTTTTCTATAAATCTTGCAGAAAGATCTATCATCTTATTCGGGAAGTTAAAAAAAGATGTTTAGCAAATCAAAAGGTGGAAAACGAAATCTGAAGGTGATATATCATGACTTTCATAGAGGAGCTGAAAATTTTGAGCTCATCACGAGGTTCTGCTACAACAACGGCAAAATTAACATAAATCCCTTTAATATCACTGACCTAAATTGTGCTGCATATTTCATGGAAATGGACAAAAGTGTCACTGGAAGCAAAAATTTAATTGAGCAAACTGAAAAATCACTTGAAGATATCAAGTATTGGACATGGTCCGAACTTATGGCAGCTTTGAAGCAGTGCCAAGATTTCTTCCCAGTTGCAAGCTCTTCGGGTATGATTGAAAAATGCTTGGATTCTATTCTTGGAAGGGTTGCATCATCCTGTGAAACAAGTTCGTGTCCATCCGTCTCTTCGCCTGATAGTTCTAAATTTCGGGCATCATGTGACACAAGAAGTAGCGAGAGCTTGAAAAGCAGCTTCCTTCAAGTTACATGGTGGTTTAAAGATCTTGTACAGTTGGATATTCATGTGATTGAAATGCTGGTGAAGTCAATGTGTTGGGAAAACACCTCCCAATGAATGCCCAAAGATCAAACTAAGTTGGCAAAGTGAAAATTTCCAATATGCTTGAAGAACAAGAAAATGAGGAAGAAATGAATTCCAATGGAATATATGATAATCAATGTGTTTGGATTACTTGAACAAGCCTCAAGTTAATCCCCAAGAAAGAAAATACCTTTGAATTTATACCCAAGATGAACAACCTTCAATCTTGTAAAAATTCTCTCCAAAGTTTTCTCTCTTTTCTCTCTAGGTCTTGTGTTTTTGAAAAGGGGGGAAAATGGCTTTAAATAGCCTATCGGGGCGCCTAGGCGCCATGCAACGATTTTCCTCCAGCACTCGGGGAGCCTAAGCGCCACAAGAGTGGCGCCTAGGCGCCAGGTTTCTGTCTGCCTAAACATACGGGGTGCCTGGGCGCCCCGGAAGAACCCAGCAGAACCAGCACTTCAGCTTCTCTTCTTCTCACAATTCTCCACCTCGTACAAATGGCAGAAACTGGCGCCCACTCCTGACGCCTGGGCGCCCCGGCAGAATCCAGCAGAACCAGCACTTCAACTTCTCTTCTTCTCACAATTCTCCACCTCGTACATCATTTGATAGATCTCAAATTTTGGACGAACGCAAGAAGAAGTAGCAAGCACCAACTCGGCTGCATCATTCAAACCATGATTGCCTACGTACCCATGACTCGGGATCAAGCCTCCGTAGTTCACCTCCACCTTCATATAAACTCCACCTCATTTCAACCTTGCCCCGAAGGGCCATGCCCTCTCGGACATATCAACACGGACTAATGTGAAGCAAGTCCAAGCAATGTTGAAACTTGCTACACGTCACCACTTTGGTTAACATGTCAGCTGGGTTATCATTTGTGTGTACTTTGAGAGTGAAATATCACCTTCCTCTATAACATCACGCACAAAATGATACCTGACGTCAATATGCTTGGTTCGAGCATGATGAACCTGATTCTTAGCCAAGTGAATCGCACTCTGGCTATCACACCACAAATCCACACAATCCTGCTCAATCCCCAAATCATCTAGAAGACCCCATAACCACAATGCTTCCTTCACTCCCTCTACCATGGCCATATACTCGGCCTCTGTAGTAGAAAGTGCAAGTGTAGCCTGTAGCATCGATCGCCAACTAACTGGGGCACCATGTATGCAAAACACATATCCAGTAGTAGATCGTCGTCTATCTAGATCACCTGCATAATTCGAGTCCACAAACCCACTTATATGACATGCATCTCTACCAAAACATAGACCCGTATCCGCGGTACCTTTTAAGTACCTCAGGATCCACTTCACAGCTTCCCAGTGTGCCTTCCCCGAATTCTCTATGAATCTACTGACCACACTAACCGCCTGTGAAATGTCTGGGCGTGTACACACCATGGCATACATCAAACTGCCAACTGCAATAGCATAAGGCACACGATCCATGCGTACCTTTTCTTCCGCTGTAGTAGGAGATTATTTACCAGAGAGCCTAAAATGTGGAGCCAATGGAGTCACCACCGACTTTGCACCTTGCAACCCGAACCTAGCAATAACCCGCTTAATGTAGCCTTTCTGACTCAAGAACATTCGCCGGTTCATCCTCTCTCTTCTGATCTCCATACCCAGTATTTTCTTAGCTGCCCCCATATCCTTCATCTCAAACTCTTTACCAAGTTGAGATTTCAACTTATCTATCTCCACCTTGCTTTTCGAAGCGATAAGCATGTCATCCACATATAGAAGAAGATAGATATAGTTACCTCCCCGAAGTTTTCGAATATAAACACAGCAGTCATACTCACTTCTGGAGAAACCATGCTTTAGCATGAAGGAGTCAAATCGCTTGTACCACTGCCGAGGAGATTGCTTCAATCCATATAGTGATTTTCTCAAGCGACATACCTGACGTTCCTTATCCTCAACCTTGTAGCCATCAGGTTGATGCATATAGATCTCCTCATCCAAGTCCCCGTGGAAGAAGGCGGTTTTGACATCGAGTTGTTCCAGCTCAAGATCATGATGAGCAACAATACTCAATAGCACCCGAATGGAAGTGTGCTTGACCACAGGAGAAAAGATCTCATTGTAGTCAACTCCCTCTCTTTGTGCAAACCCCTTAGCCACTAACCTCGCTTTGAATCTTGTGCCACCGAGCTTGGTAGGATCCTCCTTCTTTTTATACAACCACTTGCAACCAATAGCTTTCTTACCTATGGGCAACGGGACAACCTCCCATGTTTGGTTCTTGTGAAGTGATTCCATCTCTTCTTCCATTGCCGCCAACCAACTCTCGCTATTGTTGTTTAAAATAGCTTCTTTGAAAGTGGTGGGCTCATCATCCTCCACCGAGAGTGCATACTCAACCAAATTTGTCTGCCCATAGTGCCTCAAAGGCTCGTCTGACCCCAACTTTAGAACTTGCTGTAAGTACGGCGTGGCCTAGAGGAAGCCAAGTTATCTGCAAGCTGCTGTTGTTGCTGTACCTGTACATTCTCTTGCTGAACCGCCTCTTGTTCAAATGCATCATCACTCTCATCTTGAGTGTCTGTATGATGCTCCTCTTAAACATGCCTAGAATCAGGTTAATCTCTAGGTTCTATGTCAACAACTTGAGACATTGTAGTCTCAACATCATCACCACCGGGCACTGTAGCTTTCAATGAAGCTACCATGGAGTTCTCATCAAAAGTAACATCTCTGCTGATTATGAACTTAGAATCCTCTAAATACCAAAGGCGATAGCCTTTAACACCTGCTGCATACCCCAAGAATATAGCCTTCCTGGCCCTCGCATCAAGCTTTTCCTCGTTGACATGATAGTAGGCTGTGCATCCGAATGTTCTGAGTTTCTCATAATCTGCATGTTCTCTTGTCAATACCCTATAAGGTACATCTCCATCTAACCTTGAATGTGGAGACCGGTTCACAATATAGTAAGCATTTGCAACCGACTCTGCCCACCATTCTCTGCCCAAACCAGCATAGGATCGCATACACATCGATTTCTCTCGAAATGTGCGATTCAGTCTTTCAGTGACCCCATTCTGTTGCGGTGTATTTCTTACTGTCCAGTGTCTCACAATGCCTTCCTTACCACAGAACTCCTTGAAAGCACCATCTGTATACTCAGTACCATTATCAGATCTCAGTGTCTTCAATTTCTTTCCTGTTCTGTTTTCAACCATTGCTTTCCACTTCTTGAAGGTGTCGAATACCTTATTCTTATGCTTCAAAAAATAAATCCAAGCATATCTAGAATAATCATCAACAAATGTAACAAAATACCTGGAACTGCCTTTAGAAGTGACAGAAGCCGGGCCCCATACATCCGTGTGCACATAGTCAAGAATGCCTCTGCTTCTATGTTTGCTTGGCTGGAACTGAACTCGGTGTGCTTTACCGTACACGCAATGCTCGCAAAAGTCCATGCAAGGCTTCTTCAAGTTCTTTAGCAAGCCTTTCTTGACTAGCAAATCTAGCCCCTTTTCAGACATATGCCCAAGCCTCCTATGCCAAAGCCGAGTGCACTCACATGGGTCTCCACCACTTCCACTTGTTCCAACTGCTACATCTTCAGTAACTGTAGTACCCTGAAGAGCATAGAGATTGCCTTCACGAATACCCTTCATCACAATCAAAGAACCACGAACAACCTTCTTTACTCCATTCCATGTTACAATCTTGCAACCACCGGA